>NW_003299131.1:0-11895 GCF_000151645.1 Tuber melanosporum | reverse complement strand
AGTAATGTGCAGTAGACTGTATTACCAGTGCAGATAAAAAAGTTATCGTACGTATGATAGATACCGTACGAGGCCGGTATGATACAGTATTCTGAAGGTCGTTTCCACCCCCCCCCCCCCCCCCATTTTCCCAGGAGAACGGGACAAAGGAGGAAGAGGAAAACAAATAAAACTTTTAGGGAGTTAGTTTAAAAAACTGGGGAGCACAAGTAAAATTACCGGAATGGGGAACCCTCCTCCGGAATTCCTTTCCCAGGGGGAACAATCTTGGCATTGGTTTTTTTTTTAAATTTTTAATTTTTTAAAAAACCCCCCCCAAAGAAAAAAATTCCCCCCTGGATTTTTTGGGTCTTTTTTTTTTAAAAAAAAATCGTAAAAGCAAACCCTTTAGGGTTTTAAGGGGGGGGGGGGAAAAAAAGGTTTTGAAGAAGCAAGAAGAGTGAGAACAAAGACGGGATGGGGAACACGCGATCCGGTACTTGGTAAAAAAAAAAAAAAAAAAAAAAATCATACTTATGTAACTTTGTACGAGTACTGTACAGTACAGTACAGTACAGCGCCTTTTGTTACTTAGTTACACCCAACCGGGCAAATCCTATCAAAAAAGACATCTCTACTCTACAGTACCGGTACTCTACACCAAGGCTAAAAAAAGGAAACCAGTTGGCTAACCTTCCAAAGTGACACTTCCCTATTAGCGCGGTGCTTTTTCTTTTTTCTTTTTTTCCTTTTTTTTCTTTTCGATCACATTATCATCATTTCCCAGCCTGAGCTTCTGATCAGACTTAAGGTCAACAACAGGCTACAAGCAGAACAAAGTTTTTACCACAGGTGCGGGGGGGGGGGGGGACTAGGGCTAGTGTGGGAGGTAATAGTCCATCATGAAAAAAAAAATATCAAATAATCATATAACTTGTAATAATCCCGCCCGCGAAATTAAGTTTCGATATTAGAATTACGCTCCCACGAAAAGCACGGTAATGATTTTTTAATTCTCTGTTGTGTGTGCGTGCGTGCGGCATGTGGATATTTTCCCAAGGGGGAGGAGGGAGGCTCTCCGGGTTATCGCACAGATTGCAATGTATTGGAAACGGAACGTTGTTTGTCACGCTACTAAGCTACGCTACGGTACGGCAGTTGAGCGAGACGGATAACAAAGTGTTACGATACGATTAACCAAGGGGGGAGGGGGGGTTTCTTACCTGCTACTTTGTAACTGTCTAACTTATAGGAAGGAAGGATGAAAATATATATATATATATATATATACCGCACCGTGTGATGATTATGGTGATTGTGTGATGTCTTACTTACTGGGGTCTATGTACTTGTACTAATATATTTTTTTATCTTACCCTTGATATTGTAAAAAAGTATGATACTCTACTCGCGCAATACTGTCCCCCCCCCTGGTATGGGTTTTGACGTAAGGGTACAGTATTAAAGTGGCGAAGCAGGTGGTGGGGATCCAACGGAGGTGAGGGCTACAAGAGTTACTGGTACAGTATAGAGAACGGGGGGGTACCCAAATGGGTAGTGACAAGTTACAAGATACTGGTGAGTGAATAAAGAAAGCATAATTAATTAACTGGGTAAGCCTGGTTAAGCAATGAAAGTATATCGGAGAGAGTGTTTACTAACTGGGTATGAACATGGATGTAGGCAATAACTATTATATCAAGCTAGCCCCCGGTAGGTAGGTAGCTATAGTAATGAGATCCCATTGCGCTCACTGCTGTGGGACAAAATGGTAGAGTATCACAAGTTAGTGATGCTTAGCCACTTGCACCCCATATCTACCATGTAATCTGTTTCCACTCGCTTCTCCATCCTGTATCGCACAGTCAATGCCGACTCTGGCACAGGTATCACATACCATATTATAATTTATCTCATGCTGAAACATATGAACACAAGCATATGAGAGAGGGGGTTAGAAAAAATACAATATAACTCAAACCCCCCCAATAGACTCTTACCTCCACCACCATTTTCCCAACAATCACGATAGATATACGAGTAGACGCAATCAGTGAGCACAAGGCACGCAACCAGACGATCCAGTACTCTGGTACAGTACTGTAATACCACCAAAAAAAAAACCCTTGCGATTCGCAATCTCTGTCAAGTCTCCACTGTCCCCTAACAATCATCGCATTGACACATGATGGAGGAAACCAGTTAATGAGATCCAACACCACCACCACAGGGCTCAGGCTATATACCGTGCCAGGAAAGCACCACTCCTTTCGAGGCACTAGCGGGCGCCAGATCGGTATCGCTATGATAGGGTAAATATATGGATTAGACTTTAGCACTTTTTGTCTCTTGACCTGGAGAGGACCGACGTAGCAGAGATAGCGGAGTGGAAGGGGGTTTTTACGGTATGATACTGAACTGCACTATGAGGATTAGTAACCCTCCCAGCCTCCCCACCCCCCGGCTCTCCCGGACTTGACTCCAGGTAATGGTCCTGCGTTTTTTTTTTTTTTTCCTACCCTTTTCCAGTCCTAGAGATTGTTAGACTTTATAAATGAGTTCTGCCTAGATCTTTTCGCGGTCACTCATTGTACAGTACTGTAAGCCCAGCTCTACCTGGGCGCTCGTATGTGACTAACTGACTGACCCGACCAGGCCAGGCCAGGCCAGGCCATGTCGCTCCGATATATCATTCGCCCATACGAACAAAAAAAGATGGATGGTGCCGGAGTACTTTACGTTCCTTCAAATGCCGAGCTTACCGATCCACTCCCTCACTCCCTCACTTCCAATACGAGTGATGCACCGTTTCCCCATTTTCTACTACTATACAGTACTTTGCACGATACTACACACGAGTAATGTGCAGTAGACTGTATTACCAGTGCAGATAAAAAAGTTATCGTACGTATGATAGATACCGTACGAGGCCGGTATGATACAGTATTCTGAAGGTCGTTTCCACCCCCCCCCCCCCCCCCATTTTCCCAGGAGAACGGGACAAAGGAGGAAGAGGAAAACAAATAAAACTTTTAGGGAGTTAGTTTAAAAAACTGGGGAGCACAAGTAAAATTACCGGAATGGGGAACCCTCCTCCGGAATTCCTTTCCCAGGGGGAACAATCTTGGCATTGGTTTTTTTTTTAAATTTTTAATTTTTTCAAAAACCACCCCTTAAGACAAAACTTCCTCCTTGCATTCTTCGGCTCTTTTTCTTTTAAAAAAAAGTCGTAAAGTCAAGCCATTCAGGCTTTTACGGAGTGGGGTGGAAATAATGCTTCTGATGATCGAGTTGTTGGTCGACCCCGGTTTATTTTATTAATTTTTATTTTATTTTTCAAAGGAAAAGAAAGAAAAAAAAAAAAAAAAAAAAAAGCGACAGCCTGCCTGCCTGCCTGCCTGCCTTTTTGCTTGCTATTGTATTCATTACCGATAAGCCAATCCGTTGCGCTGGCTTGGCTATAATCTGGCTAGGGTTAGGGTTTTGTCCACCATTTTTGGCCGTGCTGGCTGATCCAACCAGCCGACGAACCAAGGCTTAGGTATTTCCAGGCATAGGCATAGGTTATAAAGCGTAGTCTAGTGGATAGAGAACAAGGGCGGAACCAGGACGAGGCAAAGCAAAGCAGGAGGAGAAAGAGGAAGAGGTCGCGAGACACAAGACATTGCATTGTCAATTGGCTGAGGGCTTCAGATATGGTACGATACCGGTACTGTACTGTACGAGTACAGTACAGTATCAACAACGAGCGAGCGCGAAACCCTGCAAAAAAAAAAAAAAAAAAAAAGAAAGATCCCATCGGATTACTTATCTATTGGTTTCCCGACGATACATTCCCTTCTTTTCTCAACTAGCCGGGCGTTTCCTACTGGTCGTGACATGACCGGCATCATAGGCTGTTTTGGCGAAGCCATCAAGAGAGAAAAAACCCTCTTCGGCCAGCTTAGCTAGCTTAGCTAGCTAGCCCTTCCTCTAACTTACCCAAACAGTAAACGCCTACCTATCTTACCTACTCGTACAGTACCTGCCCTACAGTACTGTTACTGTTCCTCTTTTTTTCTTCCCCACCGAGCACTCGCCCAAACCCGAGTAAAGCCATTCTTCGAATCGAATCAAAATCAAAATGACTAAATAGGGCATTGTTGTACTCGTAAATATCATCCTTTACCGTATTTACACGTTAGTCAAAGTTATGTATGATATACTGGGAATGCACTCCCTTTTCTCGTGCGAAGTTTGTAATTAATTCGATTGAAGCTAAATAGTTATAATATCATCCATCGAAGGAAAGAAAAACCCCGGAGCGGAAAGTGCTCCCACCTACCTACCTTAACTGTATCATACTTACTTATCATACTTACGGGAAGGGGAGAGGGGGGGGGGGGGGAGTAAGGGAAGGGGAGGTAATGATAAATAAAAACCGGGTTAAGGGAAAAAGAAATTTTTAAAAAAAGGTTTTTTTTTTTTTTTTTTTTTCCTTCTGACTTGTCTGCCCTGCCTGCCTACCCTCCAAATCTTTATGGGAAACAAACAAGGAAAAAAAAAAATCTGTGGCAACTCACCTTGTGTGCACACTTCATGCTTGACTTACCTTACTTACATACCTTAAATACTGTGTGTCGCACAATTATTTCTTCGCTCCTAATTTACCTATTACCTATTCACCTTTTACTCCGGTACTGTGCTTGAACATCGCTCTCATATGTCAAGTACTGTACTACCGTACCCACTTTTTTCGAAAAAAAAAAAAAAAAAAATTTTTTTTGTAAGACTTACTTTTGTACCATATTGGATGGGATGGATTTTCGATGCCATCCATTTTTTACTTTTACTTATCTGCCAAAAATATTGTGTGTGGGGGAGGGGAATGGGAAAAAATTGGCAGAATCGAAAAAGGTTGCTCCGTGGCACACACAAACTCTACTCACTTTCAGATGATGGATAAATCTGTCCAGTCACACTAAAAGCTGTACTGTACTGTACTGTACTGTACTGTATGATAAAAACACACGTGGAAATATAGCGAGGAGGAGGAGAAGAATCGCCGGGTCGATCCTGCTTTTTTAAGCACTAGTTGTTGGTAGGTAAGGGCGAGAACATGATCGGTTTGTGAAACAAATCACTTATAAAGCTAGAGATGTGGAATGGTGAATGGGTCCATAAGGAGAGGCAATAAAAATTAAAAAAAATTAAAAATAGACAAGTGGGAGAGAGAGATAGACGCCTGTGCGATTCCATTTCAAAATACGCTACCGTACTATATTTTCCTGCTATCATAGTACAGTGTAGTAAAAGAAAATGTGCATAGGACGGAGCAGTAGGGAGACGTAAACCCCAATCAATTGAAAGAGAAAAAACCCCCCCCCTTCGAATCCGGACAGAGTGATAATCAACCCAATGGCAAAAAGTAATATTAATATAATATTATATTATGTTATATGCGCGCCCTATATCGACCGCCAGCTTTTTTGGAAAAAATAAAAATCGGAATGGGAAGGCATCAGATCATTATTGATTGTTCCGCTTCATTTTTATTTCTTCCGAAGGGGGGAGAGAGAGAGGGGGGGGGGTGTGGTGGGCGATGTGACTTTTGGCTGGGTGGCTCAGATTAAGGTTTTCTTGAATATGCCGCTTCCATTCTCCTCCTCCTCTCTAATTCTCCCTCCTACCTTATTGTACGAGTACAAATGTTCCATTTTTGCATCCCTTGCTTTGCGTTGGATACCGGTAGGTTCTGTACTGTACTGTACTTGTAAGAGTTTGGTTTGGTGTGTTGCAGAAGTTTGGGGTTTGTGTCCTATTATGTTTTTTTTGTTTTTTTCTTTTCGTCGAGGCCACGTTCCTCAAGGGGAGGAGTGGAAGGGCAGTTGAAGCGGAGAAGGAAAACTCCTCAGGCAAGCAACATTGGAGGCGGAGCCTACAGTACTTTTACTTTACCGCACCGGTACAGTACGCCTCAGCCCAAGACTATGTGCGATGTTGAAGGTGCATTAATAAAACGGTGGGCGTCTGCCTTCCGTCTCCTCTCCTCTCTTTTCTTTCTTTCTCTTTCTTTCCTTTTTTTTTTTGCAGGACTCAATGACAGAATGAATGAGTGACTGACGGACTTCTTGTAACGTTACGATACTGTGCCGCCTGAGGTGGGAGGAGAGAGGGAGGGAGGCAGGGAATCTGTTTGAATCGGGAAATACCGGTAGGTGCGAGCAATTAACCTTTTACTCCACTATTCTCCTCCTTCTCGTTATGATACTGTACGAGTATAACAAATGAAATTTAGAGGAGGGATAAATTTTAAATTCCACAGCTGTTTATCATAGGTAGACGTGATGGGTACTGTACCAGCGCTCGCTCGAATGGTTACTACCGGTAGTACCGGCAGGTAGGTTTCTAACCGGTACATACCGGAATCCAGGACCATCCATTCACTCCCCTGCTCCAGATTGTGGGCGAACGGGGGGGGGGGCAAGAAGTCTGTTATCTGTTTCGAAAAAGTCGTCAGTGTTAGAATCTCTCCTCTCGAACGTAATTTCCCACAACCCACTCTCCTTCTCCTAGGCGTGGATTTCAACTTGTCAGTTATCGTGCGGAACTGATCTGAGCCCCTGCGATGGCGTCGGGGAAATTTTTTTGAGATAGAAGGTCGAATGACCGACGAGCCGACGACCTTTGAGAAACGATAATATCGCAAGTACTTTCGAACAGCCTTCTTTATATTTTTTATTTCACTGTAATTATTCATGACTCGATGAAAGATGGAGTTGTTCCCGGAACATGGGTTGACGGCCAGGAGGGCACGAGAGAGGCTGGAAGGATGGGATGGTCACTTCCCGTTACACGCAACAAGTACCCGAACATTCGAATTTTGTACTCGTATGGGCGCACCGGTGTGCACGGACAATTTGACACGCATTTGTTTAATTCCTGTGTTCGGGTGCTCGCTGTCTGCACTTGTAACAAGTGCTGCTACCCGACGTTTCTTGAAGCCTCCGGAGGGTTGAGTTACGTGTGTCTGTGACCCAAGTTACGCTTGTTCCCGCAAAATGCAGCGCGTGAAGCAATCTATTATGCCATAGGTCGAACGCTCATTCATTTCCCATTCCAAGACTTTAGGAAACGTCGAGTAATAGTGCACACTCCGGTGACCATGGAATTTGCCGTGGGCCGGCCGAGAGAATAGCTGAGGGAGAGTCCGCTCGGGCCATTGATAACAAGACTGTGGGTTTGGCTGGGTTGGGGCTTGCTGAGGCTGTTGCGACCGTCTTGGTGGTGGATGCCGAATGGAAGAGCTGATTCGGGTGTGTTCCGGGGGGGGGGGTTGTGAGTGGGTGGGAAGCAGACAGACAGACAGGAAAGACAGACAGACAGACATACGGTCTTCCACCGCGAAGCGAGCCCCCTGTATGATACGAGTATAACGAGAATGGCCATACAGATAATCCCTGTCCTAGAATAATTCTATGGCCATTTTCGCCTCGCCGTCAGCTAAATTTACCGGTACTGTATCTCGAGTGAGGTCCGGTACTAGTCCAGTGCAAGCACCCATCATCATCCAGCTGGAGGGGCAATTTGTTGGCAGGGACTTGGCTTCTGCTTACGTATTATTGAGCCACTTGCCCCGTGCTTTCAACCTCTTGAAAATTTTCTATCCATAGCTCCCCTCTAATCGGGAAATAGATTGCCTCCCTACCACATCTCAACCCTGACCCTAGGCCAATATCACAAGTAATGGGTTGAGTTGAGTTGATTGAGAGCCACAATGGTATCGTATCATACAAGGGGCAGGGACCCATTAACCGGAACCGACGGGGATACATTTGTCTGCCTAACCTCGAATAACTGTTCCATAACTTTCCTGTCAGGCCTTGCATGTGGGTGTTGGAGGGGGGGGCAGTAGCGGTGCGGTATCATACAAGCAACAATTATCACAATAACCACTCCTACCGGCACTCTCCCTTCTACCGGTGCAATTAGGGTGCTTGGATACCGTAGTATAAAACCTTAATATCGGGCTACTGTAGCATGCCCATCCACACAGCACAGCCCAGTCTGCCGGATACGATATCTCCCCTCCCCCCCCGACCTCAACCGGGGGTTGTGGAGATAGCTGTCGTTTCCGACCACACCACACTGTGGCCAAAACAGCTATTATATAATTTTTTGTTTTTCAGATTTCGGAAGTCTCTAATTGCACAGACATCGGATGCAGGGTGCATACTCGGGCGAGTAGACAAGGTATATGTGCGAGTACTGTACTTGTATGATGGAGCCTTCTCATGGAATATAGTCTCCACCAGGGGCATGGCGAAACTGGGTGGGTGGCAAACAGGGGTTGCCGGTACTGCACCGGTATACAAGTAAGTAGCAGCTTACTTCGTGGGCAAAAAAAGTGGATTTCGTCAAAGCAGGGTAACAAGAGATTTCCTTGTGAATGATCCCTATTCGCCGTCCGCCTAGTTTCGCCATACCCTCGGTGAAGATTGTGTGCCCATTTTCCCATATTGACAGACCGGTGCTCCATGTCCTGTGCCCTCTCTCCCTCTCTCCCTCTCGCTCTGTTCTAGCAAGGTGGAACTTGGCATTTTGAGGGTGGAGAAATAATGTTTCCCCCTCCACTCGGGCATAGTGTAAAGATGGCGAAGGAAGTGGAGCCTAGCTTGCTGATAGACCTTAGCCGATCGAGCTCTCGGTTCAACTAAAGGTTTGGCATCGTCGTTGTCGTATTCCAGCGAAGATCGTTTCCCGAATGGCTAGGAGGGTCCAGGATGGGAGAAGGAACGGAAATCGCCGATGAGCCCCATGCGAATCAACTCCCCGACAACCCTACCGGGAATAAAACCACTTTCTTTGGTACCATACATCTAATCTTTCCTTCCTGGCCTGTGCAGTCCCAAACATTTAATTTTCCTCATCCGGAATTGGGCTGGATTTAGTACTCGTACTGATTCACTTATCATCAAGAGTGAGGAAAGGGTAAGAAGAAAAGAAAAGAAAGGAGGAAAAAAACGAGGCTTTGCGTGCAGTACTCTTGTGCAATGAAGGTGAACACTGGGTGGGAAGGGTGAAGCCTACTTTGAAATTGTAATAAGAAGGCCTAGAAGAACCCTGGTAGCCATTGGTGCTTCCATCGTCCAGTGAAATCCACTTGCGCGCGCACCGGCAGGCGCTCTTTTCTCGTTCGTGTAAGGTAATAGGGAAAGTGCTGGTAATGGACCAACGCCTTACAATGGCGCAATAATCTGCTTGGAGGGAGAGAAAAGAAAACGAGATCAGTTGCCAGAACCCGTTATGATAGCCGGTCCCGATGGGGGAGGGGGGGGAAAACAAAAGGGCGAGTCGAGCGGTATGATGGCAACCTACTATGGTAATCTAATATCACGCTTCTTCTCTCTGTACAGTACCACTCGTGCCGGTATTTGGACTCGAGGCTTCCCCAACGAGAGCGCGCATACCGGTAGTCTACTCGAGTGATGGCTGTTAGAATTCTCTGCCAGTTATGGTTCCATACTCTTACATTATTGCCCTTACCGCCAAGAGGGGCGCCCTATTGTGGTTTAGCCTCTTTACCAGAGTTGGGACGATCAGCCTTGTGTGCTACGGTACTTGCGAGCCACGATACTCGTACTCCTACTGTACCACATCATTCGAAAGGTTTCTCCCGGGAGCCTAAGGAATGCGCTGCTTCTCCCCAAGCACACGATACTCGAGTAAAGTTATGTTCTAGTTATGTTCTGCTCAAATCACAGTTGGGTAGATCAAGTCAACTTAATCCACAGGCCTCCCCTGAGTGACCCGATTCCATTGGGTTCCGTGATTCACCTCCCTCGCTCCCTCATTCCGATAGCATCATAGCCACTTTTTCTGCCCTTGAACACCGCTGTCACACTGTTATCATACTCGCCCTGGGCTGAGGAGGAGAGAGGGGGGGGGGGGCAAGTGTGTGGTCTCTATTCGCCCTAATGTTTCCGGTCGCAATCTTTTTTTTTTTAAAAAAAGTTTATGGACGGCCCTCTCCATATCACAAACAAAGAGAGCGTATCACGCATACAAGTAATAATAAATAATTACTGGATGACGAATTCTGTACAGTCAGCATTTCCCTGTTTCGTGGCGTTATTAGGGCCGGTTAGCGGTAAAATCAGGAATATTTATCGGTAGATAGCAAAAGGAAGTCGTTTCAATTACTGTGGTCGACCGTCGACCGGAGAACGGGTTCCGACGCATAGCGCATTACAACTTGATACGAAGCCTCTCGCCCTTTATCCACTAGGCTTTGGAGTATGTGTCCTATTCGCACGGTATGCTACTCGAGTGCTAGCACGATAGCTTATGGTGCTCGACTTGGAGTTGTGCTGTTTTTTTTCTTTTCTTTTTCTCCTCTCATTTCTCATTCCATGATACTGGCATCATACGAGCACATTCAGACCTTTTTCTTTTTCTCCTTCACTCATAAAAAGCAAAAGCAACTTTGTTTCCTGTTTTTCATGCCTCTTTGTCTTCGACATTTTCATTTCTTCATTGCAGCTTCGTACGCACATCATATCTTACCGGGGGTGCTCTTGACCCAGTCTTTGACGTCTTATTTTTATTTTTTGCTAGAGGAGCGCTGTTCTCATTTGATACGACTTGGTCTAGCACGGTGCAGTTCTCTTCGAGTCAGCTGAGAGGGATAAGGAGGGAGAGGGCAACGAGAGAGGAGATGGTCTATAAAGCGAGAAATGCGATGATATCAGAAGGCACAAGCAGCAGCAGAAGCTGGCAGCTGAGCCCGCGCCATTGCATCGGTGCTAACGGCTAGCGCGCCCGGTTCTCAGCTTTTTTTTTTTTTTCAACTATTTTGACGACCAGTTGATCAACTCTCCCGGCGGAGGCATTGCGTTGATCGCTTTCCTTGGATGACCGGAGGTAAAATACCTTAGAAGAGTGGCCGATATTGAAAGGCCGTTCCGTGGGGGGATAACGCCCCAGTTAAGTTTTACCTAGCATAGTATACCTGACACTACTTGAACAGTATGCTGAGCTCTATGAGTACTCAAGTACTGTGCAGCGGCAGCGATATGGTAGATCTCGACATTCTTCTTTAGTACGTAGTAAGAGAAGTGTCGGGGACCTTTTCACGCTCATCATTCCGCCACTTTTTCTTCGCCCAACCGGGAGTACGGCAGTGATCGGTTGTACGAGGTTTCAAGTGCGGCAAGGATTTAATTTGCTACCATTTTTTTATTTTATTTTATTTTATTTATTTCCCTTTTTTCTCTGTTGGGAGCCCCAAGGTGCTCTCTTTTCTTTCCTTTTTCTTTTAACTAATTATCTCTACTGTTCTCGTCCTTGTTGTACAAGTCCCATAGACTTGGACCTTTTCCGGTCCTTGTTTCCAAATACCGTTGTAGTCGTTCACCGTTTTATGCTTTTGGGTCTCAGCATCATACCTCTTATTTTCTCGACCTTCTCTCTCTCTCTTCCTCTTCCTCTGCTTCCACTTCTTGTCAACCCCCCCCCCCACCTCCTTCCTTCCTTCCTCCCTCCCTCTTTCTCTCGCCCGACCCTTCTTCCACCTTTCTGTCCTCTTTTCTTCGCTTCCATCTCTGCTTCCCATCTTCTTACCTTTCACTCTCTCGCACCTTCCCTCCTTGCCAAATCCTGTGACTTTTATTACTACTATTGCCGGTACTACTGTTGCCTCCTCTACTACCCCGGCACTACAACTCCTTTAGACTCTTGCAACCAACTTTCATCTTCTTATCCTTAGGTCCAGCTGTTTGATATCATACCAGCGACCGATACCAGACAAATTCTTATCTGGGAAATCGTCTCGGTAAGTAGTTTCTCTTCTATACTTTCCGCTTTGCGTTCATGCTGTCGTCACCATTACCTTTTGGATACGTCACAACAGTACGTCTCGCCGAAGCCCCCTCCCTT
>NW_003299130.1:343872-489527 GCF_000151645.1 Tuber melanosporum | reverse complement strand
TGGGCCCTCTCGATGCATGCTCCAGCGGCCGCCACGTGTGCCGGAAAGAGTTGACCGATTCCCTCCCTTATACTTCCCAGACCTAGCCCAAGGTCCCCTCCTATATATCCCGCCAACCGGATCCGGTCCGACCGACCGCGGTGACGTATACGGTGTTATTATAACACCTTCGATTCTGAGGTATAATACTTACAGGACGCAACTTAGATCGATATGTATGATGATGCGCGGGCCCCGTCAGGGGGCCGGAGGGGGGTGTTGGAGACCTGAGAATTCGATTTTGGGAGAGGTTACCCTACCTAGGGTGGTTCCTAGGTATCGGATCTCGGTATTCCTAATATGAGCTCCCTCGTCTTAAGGCTTCGTCCCGAATGCCTTTTTTGGTACATTCAAAATTTTAAAAAATTTAATTAACACAACTAATTATTAAACATTAAACATTAATTCCTTTAGGACCCGATAAGAGCAGGGTAAAAAACCTCCCGCGTTTGCTTGGCCACGGTAGGAAAACCTTTTTCTCATCGTCCTTCCTCTGCCTGCCGTGGCATTTCCGGAATATCGCGGTGAAATTCATCCACCATTTCTCTTGCGTTATCCATACCTATGGCAGGTTCCCTGGTGTTCTCATCTTCAGAACATCCTTGCCATTTAACGAAGTACCATAGTTCACGTACCTCCTGGTAGCGACTACGTACTCTTTTTCAGTAAGAGCGTATTTCGCTTCTTACTATTTTTTCTATCTCCCATTGTAAGTCGCCCTCAATGTCCTCGGGTTCTCTGGGAGGTTGTTGTCGGTTAGCGCATACCGACTCCCTGTAAGGTTCTAACAGAGATACATGGAACACTGGGTGGATGTTCCATCGATCCGAAATGTTGAGTTTGCAGGCACGGTTTCTCCCTTTCTCCAAGATCACGAATGGTCCATATAGTTTTGGACTCAGTTTCTTCGACTTCCGACACGTGCGAATGTTTTTTGCATTTAACATTACTTTGTCACCGATTTTGAAGTCAGGTTGTTGTTTGGCCTTTCTGTCATAGTATTTGGCCATAGCTTCTCATGTCCGTTGAAGTGATTGCCTTGCTTGTTCGTGGATCGTTCTTATCCAGTTCGCATAGAGTGTGGCTCCTGGATTATGCGCCTCGCGTTCCTTCATCCATTCGGTTTGTGGGTGGAACCCATAGTTTGCGTAGAAAGGGGTTAGTACATGTGCATTGGTTGCCGAGTTATTATAAGCATGTTCGGCTAACGGTAGGAGCTGGTACCAGTCATCCTGATCATAGTTGACGAAACTTCGCAAGTAACCTTCCAGCACTTGGTTGGTTCGCTCAGTTTGTCCATCTGTTTGGGGATGATATGCTGTAGACATCCTTCTTTTTATACTTAGTGTTTTGCACAAGGATTCCCAAAATTCTCCAGCGAACTTGGAATCCATATCCGAGACAATTTCTGTTGGTAAGCCATGTAGCTTCCATATTTCTGTTGTAAAGGCTGTAGCCACGTCCTTTGCAGTAGCTGTTCCTTCTAATCCGATGAAGTGGGCCATTTTTGTAAACCGGTCGACAACTACCATAATTTGGGTACAGCCTTGACTTTGTGGTAATTGTGTAATGAAGTCGACTGATATTGATGCCCATGCTGCATATGGTACTGATAGTGGTTGTAGTAGACTGTATTTCGCATGTCGTGGGAATTTGTTGTGTTGACAATCATCGCACGACTGTACGTAATCGTTTACCCAATTTACCAATCCCTTCCAATAGAAGTCCCTCATAATTATCTCAAGGGTTTTTTCTTGTCCGAAGTGTCCTGCTATCTTAGCATCGTGACATCCTTCAGCTATTGTCGTATAAAGGTCTTGGTTATTCGGTACAAATAGTCTTTGTTTGTAGTAGAGCAATCCATCGGATAGGGTCCAATCTTTTGGGAAAGGTTTGTCATTGTCTCGTAGTTTTTCTAACTCATTTCTTCTCTTAAGGCAATCTCTATCTTCCGTGATGGCTTTTTGGATCTGTTCCAAGAATTCCGGATTGAATTGTTTGAGTTCCTTATGGGCTAGTATAGAGCTAGTCATGAGGGTTCGTTCAGGTATTTCGGCTGTGCCATACCAGTGTATATTCTGTTCCGCTGAGGCATGTAACTGGCTGACTACTGGCTCCAATTCCTGGATCATAATAGCCCTTGTTGCTATGTCCGTACTGCCGAATCCCGACGCGCCCCTTTCAGTATCTTCTAGATTGTCTATTTCCATCATATCTGCAGTATTAATTTTTTCTATCACTAGCTGGGCAATTCGGTCGCCAGCTTTAATGTGACGGTCTACGTCTTGATGATTGAATAGTAATTCTTTGAGTTCGCCGGTATAATCCGCGTTGATTACTCCAGCACCTGTAGAAATACTGCTTTTGACTGCTAGTCCACTTCTAGGAGCAATTCTTCCGTAGGTTCTGGTTGGGATTCCAATTGCGATTCCGGTTGCCACAACTAATTGTCCCCGTGCTGGAATTATATCCTCCTGCATCGCGTAGAGATCATGTCTTGCTGCCATCCGTGAAACCTTGGTTGATAGCCTTGCTCTTGTATCTAACTGTTTTACTCGAATCACGGAGTTCGAGTTATTCCAGTTTACTGTTTCCTGTATATCACCTGTGCTTATATCAACCTGTGAGCCACCTGCTATTAAGCGTATTTGAATTTCCCTTTTTGTAGTTCTTGTTACGGAACTAATTTGGAAATGTTCGGGTTTTAATATCGCCTGTTCGTGATGTGCAGCTCCCCCCTCAGAACGGTACTCCGGCCGTCTGCTGAGTGCATCAGGTTTACCTCCCCTTGTGCCTGGGCGGTAGACAATCCTGAAGTTGTAGTCTACCAGCTTCTGTGCCCAACGGATTTGGCGTCCGCTCCAGACCTTCGAGGTAAGGAAATATTGCAAGTTTTGGTGATCGGTATAAACCGTTATGGGTTTTTCAGTTCCGACAAGGTATTGACGCCATTCTTTGAATGCTTCAAGTATTGCCAGCAGTTCATTATCGTGGATCTCGTAATTTCGCTCTGCGGAATTTAGTTTGCCGGAGTGAAAAGCCACTGGATGCAGTCTTTTTTCCACAAACTGGGAAAGGATGCAACCTAAAGCGAAATCACTGGCATCCGTTGCCACCACCGTTTCTCTTTCTGGGAAAAAATGGTGCAAGATTGGGGCCGAAGTAAACCTTCTCTTAAGTTCCTGAAAGGCTTTTTCTTGTTCCGGACCCCACTGGAACTTCTTAGGATCACCTTTTAATGTTTCTGTAATTGGAGCACAAATCTTGGAGAAGTTTTCTATAAATCGTCGGTAGAAGTTTGCAAATCCTTAGAATATTTGAACTTCCTTGACCGACGTAGGTGACCTCCAGTTTAACACTGAATACACCTTTCGGGTACTCATAGATACCCCATCGATAGCTACCATGTAGCCTAAGAATTCCACCTCTTTAACATGGAAAAAGGATTTCTTGATTGAAATCGCGAGTTGAAAATCTGTTAGTCTTTGTAACACTTTGGTTACTAGCTCGATATGTTCCTTCTCGTTTTTTGAATAGATGAGAATATCATCCAAATAGCATATGACTCCTTGGTCTAGGAATTCCCGGAGGACTTCATTCATCATGTCCTGAAATGTAGCTGGAGCATTGGCTAATCCAAACGGCATGACCTTATATTCATAGTGTCCATAACGCGATCGGAAAGCTGTTTTCCATTCATCCCCTTTTTTAATTCGGATGAGGTTGTAGCCATCTTTTAAATCGATTTTTGAAAAGATACTAGCTCCTGCTACCCTATCACGTAATTCCGACATTAACGGTAGTGGATACTTGTTTAAGATAGTTATCTTATTTAGGTTTCGGTAGTCCACTACCAGTCATAATCTTCCATCTGCTTTTGGTGTAAACAGGATTGGAGCACCGAAAGGTGATTGACTTTTCATGATCTTTCCTTCCTGTAACATTTGGTCAAGGTATTCTCGTAACAACTTAAGTTGTTTGTCAGACAGAGGATAAATGGGTCCCCAAGAGGGTTTTGCTTCTTCGACTAATTTAATTTCATGGTCGAAGGTTCTCCTAGGTGCTAACTTTGCCGCAGTTTGGGGGAGAAATAGCTTTTTAAATATCCAGTAGTGTTTTGGGACAGAATCGAAGTTGATTTCGTTAGGATCCTCTATAGTTCCAATTCTTCCTACTTGGATCGCATTTTCATCCCAGGCTACTGTCTCATCGTATTTGAACATATCTGCAATTCCTTCATCTTCTTCTTCCACGCAGTTCTTGCATTTGGAGTTTTTGAATTCCCACTTTGCGGGTTCTCCAATGTTGGATAAGGGGTGTTCTGAATGCCACCATCCGAAAGGGATTATCATCCCGTAATCGCCTGCTGCTGCGATTTCGCACACAACTTCAGACATATGTTTGTTGCGACCTATTTCAAGCCAAATAGGGTGCGTATAAAACTTTCCTCCGGACGGAGTTGATACTCCATCAAAGCCTTGAATATTGACCGGATTCGGTCTCTCTGTGAACGGGATTCGTGATTCCTTTACGAGTTCTTTGTTGATCAGGAATACGTTGGATCCTGAATCAAGTAGTATTCTTATTTGGTAGCGCTGACGTTTTGGGTTTATAATGTGAATAAAAGCATGTCCCTCAGGACAGTTATATCTTGTAGGTTTTGGTGCACTAAAAGCGCGTTTCTTTGGATAAGGTGTCGAACCGTCGTTTTGTTGTTTCGACATGTCTGAGGTGTGAT
Source organism: Tuber melanosporum (assembly GCF_000151645.1). NCBI lineage: Eukaryota > Fungi > Ascomycota > Pezizomycetes > Pezizales > Tuberaceae > Tuber > Tuber melanosporum. The sequence goes on along the minus strand of NW_003299130.1, from coordinate 484,750 downwards.
AACAACTAGGGTGTTTGTTACCGCGCCTGTGCAGTTTCGACTATTTAGGTCTCCTCAGACAAACTTTGTTTCCCTTTGGTATATTGGGCAGCCCACTACTAGCGGTCTTTACCCCCTGCCGAGGGGTTCCCATACCTTCCACTTTATACTTCCTGTGGAACCAATCTAGGGGGTCTCTGCCATCGTCTAGATATCATGGAAACAAAGGCCGGGTGCGTAGGGCTGGTCGGCTGTCTCTTTGATAACCTTCCCGGGCTTATTCTCCACCCTCGCTTAACCGTAGACAGTGTCCTCATTTTATCGAGTTCCGTTTGGTACCAGCGCGGCACCTAAGAAGCAGTAACTAAAGGTAAGGTCTAGAGCTCTTGTACCTATTTCTTGTATAGATCGAAGATGTGCTTCGCTCATCCTCTAGATCCTTCATCTTAGCCCTACTGTCGCTCCCTTTGGAACCCTTGGTGCTGTCCGTTTCCTGTCTAGGCTTTGGTCCTTATCGGAGACCTTTCAGTATCCAGGTCATGTGCCTGACTACCCTAACGTTCATGCATTAGCTCATTAGACTAAGCTTGTGTCACTCTCTTGAGAAGCATAGAGGCGCCGCCAATGCGTACATTGCTCTTTATTAATCCCCTTGTCCTTGCGGCAAGAAGGACGCGTGTACTCCCACTCAGATCATGATCGCAAGGTCGTTTTCTTCGCTTCGACGTCCCCTTAATTTGCCGTTGATTTCGATTCCTAGAGAGTATGTCTCTTCTAAACTACCCGAACACCGTAGTTGTCGGTACCAATGAGATGACTTAAGTCATCTCTTCGTCATCGCCGAGTTCCCAGAGTTTATTACCTCTTGGAACTTGGGCGGTGGAAATCTTTCTGGGACGGTTGACTGTTGCTACCCTTCTAGGCCTTAGTGTCTTGAATGGTCGGTCATACTGCCCTTGTTCTAGATACCTGAATTTGTCCCCAGCAGGTTTTGAAGTCGTGATTTTTCTTACCACAACGAGTACAATTGCCATCCCGCTTTCTTTCATCGATAGTTGACTGAGGGATTCCTTCATGGGCAGTTTTGAAGTTTGTGTGTGTTAACTTCGTAGTTCCAGCAGATTTCTTTACCGGTTTATTGGTTTCCGGTCCCTGTTTTCTTTTCTTGGAGGGACCACCTCCTTTTATGAAGGGTTTCTCCCTTTTTGTTTGAATTTTGTCCGCAGGTTTCTTATCTGAAGACGTCCTTACGGGTTTTGATTTGTCCCGGTCTAGGTGGTCCCATTCCTGTTGTTCCTCCTCATCCCTTCCTGCTTCCCGGACTGCTTTTTCCCATTCGGCATCGGTATCAAATTTGTTTAAGGAGAGTCGCCACCTAACCTTGGAGGGCAATTTCCTATCACATGCCATTCGCCAGGCTGGTCCCGTTAATCGGGCATGGAGATTAAGATTATGCATTTTCCTCATGAAGGTCTGAATATCGTTTTTGTACTCCACAGATTCCATATCCCATATGGCCTTTCGTCCTTCTTCGAGAGGGGCGTATCGACTAGTGAATTCATGCTCAAAGCGAGTCCAGGAAGATAGTTCCGGATCTTGTTCTTCTCCTCGGAGACCATCCATTGCGCGTCGGTACTATACAGCTATTGGGCTGACCTGATCCCCTTTTGTCCTTCCCAAGACGTAAATGATGCGTTCTCGATCATCATCCCAGATTCTTGGGTTCCGTTCAAAGTAGTCTACACATTGGGTCAACCAATGGTAAATACATTGACTGGCCTTTACTTCAAAAAATGGGGGCGGGTCTGCCAGTCGTTTAACTGTTTAAGCCAATGCTTCTGCAAGTACGTCAGCTGTTCCACGCTGTTCTGGGGTTAATCCCCGTTTGAATCTGGATGGCCCTCCTCCACGTTTTCCTTTGTTTCCATCGTCATCTCCATCATCACTTCCATCATCCGGGTCGCCACCCGGTATTAGAAAGGTTAGAGGTTCTCCTTCTCTTTGTTTCCCCTTGTTTCGAGAAGGGATTTCTTCAGGTTCCCCTCGTTCTGCAGTCTCTTCCCATTCCTCTGGGACTGATTCCAACATAAGCGTAAGCGTGACCACCTGGTGGTTCGTCCTCTATCTAGTGCCTTAAGCTTGTTAAGAACTAGTGATAGGGTATCGGATATGTGGGTTTGGTCCTTTTGGATGGTACGGGTAAAGTCACTATACCGTTCTGAGTCCCTATCTTGCCTTACAGCCAAATTGGATATCAGGGTACGCATTGCGGTATTTTCCTGGGTCTGTTGTGCTCTGAACTCTTGGAAGGCATGTTCCAGGGTGAGGTCTCATTCTAGAGCTTCTCGCTGCAGTTGGGTGATTACTCCTTCGTGATGTTCTTGCCGTGCATCTTGTGCAGCCAACTTGGCGGCAATTTCCCTATTGATCCTTTCTTGAATTTCTCGAACATTTGCTTCTACCATTGTACACTGACGTAACATAATAGCAATGTCATTGTCATGTATATCTTGTCCTTCCAACAATCGTTGCTGGACAGCTATCAGTCCTCATGCATTGGTTTGAGAATCTGCTGATAGCGTGTCAAATGCAATATTGGCAGTATCAATACTGGTTGATATGTCTTGTCGGATTTGACCTATGACAATTCCTACCCTAGCGGCAAGTCTTGCGAGATCTGCTGCATGGGTATTTGGACGTGGTGTGGTAGATCGTGAAGCAGGAGAAGGGGCTCTTGAGGATGGAGGGACACTGTGAGCCCTGCCCTCTTGTCCTCCAATAGGTTTCCGAAGAGTGGGAGGAAGTGAGGAAGAATGGCTGAAACTTGTAGAGTGATCATCTCCTGAGGTATCCATTGGTTCTCCTGGGAGGATCTGCTTAGGAGGTTGAGCCATCTCTCTTGCTCGTTTGCGAGCTTCTTTTTCTCGTATGCGGGCTATGAAGCCCGCGTTTTGGGACGTTTCCGTTTAAGTAGAACATGCGGCGGGACACTTGGTGTCCTAGCTGTGTCGTGCAGTAGGAGGAGATAGATTTTAATGAGAGTTCAGATGAGTTCCGAGTCTCCACGCTAGAGGTATAGTAGCAGAGAATCTGCTGCTAAGAGAACTTTCCTCGCTGATATCCCAGTCAAGGAAGGGTTTCCAACTGAATTCTGGTCCGTACCAGGTTTCGTATATTTTTTGGAATTGTTCCTCCGTAGGAACTAGGTTGGGGTCGGTATACCACGAACGAGCTTCTTGTAACAGAAATGGCACTTCTAAAAGCTCGAACTGGCTAGAAAACACTTGACCAATAGATGGTAAGTGAATCTTAGTCGGTGGTTCAAAAATTGAATTGGTTCGGGATAGTTCTCTAATGGTATCTAGGCCGACCGTAGTATTAAGTACTTCACTGAAAGTGTGAATCGAACACATGCAAGTGGTAACTGATTAGAGAGCCTTGGTAACAAGGAGATCTAACAATATACTGTTAGGCGGAGACAACCTGATAGACTTCAGAGTTGTCTGGGCCAATCGAGATTCGTTTTTATAGACGGAGATTGTCTAGGAAGGCTCGGACTTCACTCATTTCGTTTATGACTACTAAGAGCGAAGTAAAGTAGGGTAAAGTAAAGTAAAATCGTAAGAATAATATTATATTGTTAAGGTCTCTTCTCCATTGCTTGATGATGTCTAAAGCTTGGGAGGCACTTCGATATTTATATTCCGCGTCTGAGTGTTCGTGAACTACATCTAACTAACATACAACCATGTACCTTTTTCCAATATAACTCGCAACGTCGGGTTTTCTTCCAAGGTGCAAACACCTGGAGACCCTGAAAATCATCACACCCTCTTTGATAATTATAATATGACTATTTGGAAGTCATGCTGTTTCCAATAGTAATTATCCAATGGTGAGAGTCTTTTTAAACAAATGGCCCAATTCTCAAGTCGAACTGTGTTGGCTCCAATCGTCTCCCTTGTCGACGAAATGATCAGTTTCGTCTGCGGGTTACATCTACAAAGATAGTTGTTATTACCGACTTTCTAGGTCATCTAACTTCAACTCTTCATAACTCCATACCCAACCGATAGGTCTTTTCCGGAGGACTTCCTACTTGCCTGCAGGAAGTCTTTCCATAGGATTGGTAGATAATCCCTTGGTCGGTAACCCTTGGTTGCCGTGGGTAATAGGATTCTGGTTACTGTTACCGGTTTGGGAGTCACCCCTTCGGTTGCAGTATGTACCGGAACCTAGTTGTAACACTCCTCGAACTTCATTGGGTTCGATGGTAGTATTCTCAGGAGTTCCAGACTCTTCTGGTTATCGTAGGGTAGATGTGAATGTATTGGTCTTTCATTAAGATCCTTTACTATTCATCATCATCTTTTTGCGCGAAAACGTCCCGTTACTTACGGCCTATGCCGAAGATATCTCGTTCTTGAAGCCTAGTAACTTTCTGGGTAGTTGACGGATTCACTCCGTTATACTTCCCAGACCTAGCCGAAGGTCCCCTCTTATAAATCCTGTGAACAGTATCCGGTCGGACGGACGGTGGCGACGTATACAGTGTTATTTTAACACCTTCGATTCTGTGGTATAATACTCATAGGACGCAACTTAGATCAATATGTATGATGACGCGCGGGCCCCGTCAGGGGGCCGGAGGGGGGTGTTGGAGACCTGAGATTTCGATTTTGGGAGAGGTTACCCTACCTAGGGTGGTTCCTAGGTATCGGATCTCTGTATTCCTAACAAAAACCCAGTTGTAACACTTCACGAAGTCCATTAGTTTCTGTAGTAGTATTCCTCAGAGATCTATATACTTCTAGTTATTGTAAGATGAGTGTGAATATATTGGTTTCTCATTGAGATCCTTTATCATTCGATACTACCTCTTTATGTGAAAACATCCCATTACTTATGGCCCACGCCAAAGATGTTACCTATTTGAAGCCTAGTAACCTCCTGAGTAGTTGACAGATTTACTCTGTTCTACTTCCTAAACCTAGCCGAAGATTCCCTCTCATATATTCTACAAACAGGATCCAGTCAAACAGATGGCGGTGACATATACAGTGTTATTCCTACACCATCAAATCAATGACATTATAGTCACAGGACGCAACTGAAATCAAGATGTATGGTGACATGTGGGCCTATAAGGGGGCCGGAGGGGGGTGTTGGAGACCATGCATTCTGATTCTGAGAGAGGTTACCCTACTTAGAGTAGTTCCTAGGTATCAAATCCTAGTATTTCTAATACCTAGACTATTTGGGTAGTGAGATTGAGCTTTCTGTAAGGGAAAGTAGGTAATTAAGGGCAGATAACTGGTGCAGTAAATGCCCTGTTTGGTTATTGAAAGCACTGAGAGCTTGCACTTGACCAGCCCAAGTGTAACGATCCTTCTTCAGATAATTAGTTCTTAGCGATGGGGAACGATACTTCTCTTCTTCTGCTTTTTGGTCATATGATAGCTCTAGGCCTATGCCTACGTTACCAATAGTATAAGACCTTTGTCTTCTATGGGGAATACCTATCGTAAGCTTTCTCTAACTCTTCTTCGTAAAGAGTTCTCTTTAGCGTAATAATAATAAAGGTTGTGATAATGATAAAGAACATAAAGGTATTTTATATTCATTATAGTAATAATGTAACCTGTTCGCAAGGTGCTAATCACGTTATCGGTAAAGATACGATAGTTGGCAGGTGGCCTGCTCTTCCAGAGAGGAGGCGAGAGCTGAGAACTAAAGGAGGCTTCGAGGGTGTACTGAGAAACAAAGAAGTAACCGTTCAACCAAGTATATTGAAATACTGTCTGTCGAAGTCTGCCTTTTCTATCGTAGAAACAGGCGGTCTTTAAATACACAAATCTGTTCATATCTAGCATGAACGAAACTAATCAAAGGTATCAATCGATACACTTTGGTAAAACTCCTTAAGTATCAAAGCGATACTTAAAACAAAACATAAAGCAAAACCAAGTATCAAACGATACTTAAAACTAACCAAGTATCAAAGCGATACTTAAAACAAAACATAAAACAAAACCAAGTATCAAAGCGATACTTAAAACAAAACATAAAACAAAACCAAGTATCAAACGATACTTAAAACTAACCAAGTATCAAAGCGATACTTAAAACAAAACATAAAACAAAACCAAGTATCAAACGATACTTAAAACTAACCAAGTATCAAAGCGATACTTAAAACAAAACATAAAACAAAACCAATAACCAAGTACCCGTACCGGTTACAAATAATTAGAAAAAGTACTTAGAATTTAATATAATGGTATTTAAACTCGTACTGCTAATACTGGCATACAACGAGCCCCCACCGGCACAGGGATACCGCTAACTAGTATACTGCTAACCCCAAGCTAACTAAGTCTACAACTCTGTACCTACTACCTGCGAATCATGCCCACACAGAAACTAATTACAAGGCCATTAATCAACCCAGTGCCTGCCCTGGTCCAAGTTTGTAGCCCCTCAAGTATGAAGCCAACCAGCACTAAGCTTAGCCAAAGCCAAGCAAAAGACCAACCTGACCAGGTTCCTCATCCAACAAACATAAAATCCCTACCACCTAGTCTGAAAACTGTCCCGCAAAACCTCTACCACAGTAGAAAACCAACAAACACAAACTAAACCTACAGGCGATACAATGGCAGGGAGGAGGCAACTAACATGTTAACCTCTCACATCTGTATACCAGGCCGTCAACCCTATGAACCCACTTTGCCTGTTGCCTTCGAAGAACATATCGGTAAGGAGGACCTGTACCCGCTACCTGTCCCTCAAACAAAACACTACAAATGTAGGAAATATATAGAAGTAGTAACAGATCAAGAAGGTCAGTGGGGCCTATCTCCCATCTGTGATGCCATGCCTCCTCCTGCCAAACCTGTAACCAAACCAAAGAAACCCAACAAACCCCATGCAAGACCCAAACAAGTTGAACCAGGTAGTCGCAACCCACTATCCGCACAGGTGGCTGTCAACCAGCTGGTCCATCAAGGAGCTTTACAGTACTCAGCAGCTTAGCTCAATAGCCCAAGCTGGACTGGAAACACTTCATTAGACCTCACCCAATCTGACACAGGCCTGACCAGTACTCGCAGGTGCCTCTTCCTCCCCAATCAGCTCCCCCCAAGCCTCAAACACTAGACACCACAGAGCCCATCCAGCCTCCCAGTCCCTCAAACAGATCAACCATCCAATAGCCACAGGACAGCCCATACCTAATCCCATCAGGCAGCCACTGATTTTGATCACACTAACAGAGCCCCAACCCTCAGCACCTTGTAGCCGAGGGGAGCCCACCAGACACAGTCGGGAGCCATAAAGGAGGCAGCACCAATACCCGAAGGCACCGGCACCAGCCACACTGTCTAATCCAGTTGAACCAGAGTCCAACCAAGCCCGGAAAGAGTAGAGAGAGCTAGCCAAAGCTAGCCCCACAGATCCGGCAACAGGCACAGACTGAATGACGGACAAGAGGCACCCCTAACTAATGTGACATGAAGGGGGAGGGCGAGCGAAGAGAAGCAGACAGATAGAAGGTAGGCCCCACGTGCAATAGATGAAGCTACCAACTACAATCCACAACTAAACCACCCAAACACACAGACACTGCGAGTGTCTGGCAGCCAATTGTCCTACACCACCCCAGGCAGTAGTGAAAAACAACACTAGGGGGTAAGGTTTTTCAGGGTTAAAGCCATTTCCACCGAGGTGAGAAGGAGACAACTGACTGAACCACCATAAATGCCGCGAGAACAAAATTCCAAGGGAATGGCGATAAGCAACTTGGTAGGATTCCGACTGTAGAAATGTAACATAACGAGGAAGGGCTGGGCAGGTACTGCCCTGCCACCTGAGAAGTGACGTGGCCGGTACGATAAGTTGAGAACACGGGATGGTTATTAAGTAAACTCACAGGTGTTTTATATGGTGAGAACTAAGGACTACGTTAAAACCTACTAAAAAACATGAGCTGGTCCAGAGCACAACATGGGTGATCCCTCTAAACATAAAGTTCAATCCCCCCAATCGAACGCAAAACCTGTGAGTAGACAATAGACAGGAAGTCAAAGACATTTTACCAAAAGGGGCTTGCAAGTGACTATGATGAGTAGCTCAAATTTCCAGTCTCATGAGATAACTAGCAGGTAACAAAACAAGAAGCAAACAAGTAATCTACCACATAACGCCAACAGACCTCAATACTAAGAACCCCAGAAACTGCTGAGCAAACTCAGATGTCTCCCCTAGAATCTAAAATGTCAAGGCTCATTGTGGATATAAAAGAAATGCTTGGGGCAAAGCGATGGCAAGTACAAGGAAAAGTACTTAGAACAAAGCATGAAGAACCTATCCTCCTTGACCATACCACCCTCCTTATATAGTGTTCTTTCCGCCCATAGTCATGTGACCCAAAGTGGTCACATGCGTGAAACCAAATCATAACAAACTAGTCATATGACCAAAGCGGTCACATGCTTAAAACCCATGACCTCGTAGCAAGGTCATGTGCAAAAACTCATTAACCAATCATAATACAATAAACAAGTCATATGACTCAAATGAGTCACATGTGCAAAACCCATGACCTCACACTAAGGTCATGTGCTAAATATAAATCATATGCATAAGGCATACCTACAAGGCACACTCACAAGGCCTACTTGCTAGGCGCATGTCCCATGACTCATATTCGAGTCATGTGCGAAACCTATCAAACCATGACATCATATGACCCAAATGTATCATATGCGTAAAACAATAACATACCTATGACTCATTATTATGCATCATGTAAAAACCTTTTCCATGCCAAGCCATATTCATGACATTAGCTCACCTCTCCCTAAGCCTGAGTCCTATCGGGGTTTTTCTCCTAGCTTCAATAGTTTCCATCCAGCCAAACACATAGTCTTTCTGAGCTTATAGAACTTTTCATCTACCGTTCACCATCTGACCCTTACTGATTCTAAGGTCAGGTTTGCCATCTCAATTGTGTGCCACTGGTTCTCATTCTGCTATCTTAGCTTCACAATCATTTTGTCATTTGCTGAAATTATGGCCTTGGTCCAGCCAAGTTGTTCTCCGAGTCCTCAGATTTGCCTAAGTAGGCTCCTGACATCCAGTTCTGTATTTGCAGAAATGTTTTAGGCCCCTCCCTCCCTGGACCATGCCCTCATGGCCCAAGCCTTCTTAGCATCCTCTCCTTCCAACTCTTTCTTGCTTCCGTCCTTCTGTGGGTAGTATCCCGCAGCTATTTTTCTTGCCCTGTACATCCTGCACCCATTTTTAAAACACTGTAGTCAGTTAGAGTGTGGTCTGAGTACGGACCATGCTTTCTGTATTCTCTTGGGAACCACGCCGAGCCTTCTTTATCGCCAAAGTGTGTTTGGCATCTGTCATCATAGCATACTCTTCATGACATAGTATTATACTATGCTTGTTTTTCTCTTTTCTTGAGTTCTTCGTCGGTTGATCCCATAAATAAGTATTTGTAGCTGGTTGGTATGGTTTGGTAGAGGCTGTTGCCCTAGCCTTGGTGTGGTTACAACAGTGTAGGAGGCTTTCTCTCACCTTTGTCTTGGTTGAATATGATCGTCACCTGGTCCAGACTTGCCTAGGTATCGCTGCTGGAAGCTTGAGAGGGCATCTTGTGCGTTGTCGAAATTGTATATGTAATACTAAGTTTTATCGTATTCGGGCAAATAACCGGTCCACTTGACTCAGTATTGGAGGTTGCCATAGAAGAAGCAGGAATTGATTATCTCGTCTAGTTCTTATTTGGGTTCTCTGTCGAGTTCGATCGGAGGAGGATGAATAATTGTTTGTGAGGAAACCTTATTATCATTGTATAATTCGAGGAGTGAGATGTGAAATGTATTGTGTATTCTCATTGATGAGGGAAGATCGAGCTTATAAGCTCGGTTGCCTACTCATTCCAGTATCCAAAATGGTCTGATTTTCTGGTAGTCTAATTTCTTTAATAGTCATGTCATCTGGATATTTCATAGTAGTAGCCATACTATATCTCCCAGCTGTATGTTCGGATCCGGTCTGCGGTGCTTATCGTATTGTACTTTTTGCCATTGCTGTGCTTGACTTAATTCATATTGTAATGTCTTGTGTAGTTTTCCCATGTCTGTTTTATCCTATATTATGCCGTTAATCGTATGATATATGGTCTGACTTTGTGGGTGTTGTCCGTAATTCGCAAAGAAGAGTGTGGTGCCTATTGTTTCTTGTTTTCTATTGTTGTATGCAAATTCTGCCATTGATAACAGCTTACACCAATCATGTTGTTGATAATTGACGTAGGCCCATAAATATTGTTCGAGGATTGCATTTACCCATTCTATTTGTTCATCTGTTTGCAGGTGAAATGCAGTGCTCAGCCGATTTTGTATCCCCATTTCTCCAGTTACTTTTTTCCACAACCCTGATGTGAACAATATTTCTCAATCTGTAATGATCTTCTTTGGAAGGCTATACAGTTTGAAAACTTCTCGGAAGAAGATTTGTATAAAATCCCTTAAATCCATATTTTTTCTGACTGGAATAAAATGACTCATTTTGGTCAGGAGATTCACCACAACCAGGATGCTATCACATTGTTCCGATGGTAGTAGGTCTGTGATGAAATCTATAGTAATTGTTTTCCAAGGTCATTTGGGAACTTCGTTTGATTTCAGTAATCCATAAGATGCATGTTTAGCCGTTTTTGTTCTATGGCATATGTCATAACTTTTGACATATCTTTTAATATCTTCACGCAGTCCAGGCTAATAGAATGACCTTGTAATGAATTTCGCTGTTTTATCTCTCCCTCCATATCCTGCTATTGGGATATCGTGGTGTTGTCATATGATGCTCATCCTTATTTTTTCTTCCTCCAGAATCCACTGTTTTCCATCGTACCACATGTTTCCATCTTCCCATTAGCACAGACATAGAGCAATTCCTTTCATCTCTTTTTTTCCTTCTTTCAATGCTTCCCTTATTGCCCGAATTGTTTTGTCTTCTTCCGTTGCCTTCTTGATTCCTTGTTCTTTCTTGGATGTGAATTCAATAAGTTCTATTACCTGGAAGTAGGCTTTTAGTAACAGCGTCCATATTTTCTGTTTAATCCTCACATCATTTTTTGTTTGTAGTTTGTCGCTTGCAATCTTTGTAAGAGCATCCAGCTTTCCACTCTCTTTTCCTGGTCTGTATTCAATCTTGAAGTTATATTTGCTGAGTTGTTCCATGCCTCTTATCTGATAGCTGTTCAATTCCTTCGTGGTCATAAACGGGACCCGATTTTCGTGATCAGTGAGAACTCGGATCAGATAGTTGTTGTTCGGGACGTATATCCTCTACTCCTTTAATGCCTGAACTATTACTAATAGTTCTTTGTTGGCAACATCATAGTTGCATTCCATGAGGGTCATTGTTTTAGACTAGTAAGATACTGGCCTCTACTTGTCGTCTTTGCATTGTTGTAACAGTATGCCTGAGCATACATCCTTCGAGACATCTGTCTCGATCATTGTCCTTCAATTTGGGTCGAAATGGACCAGTATTAATGCTGATGTTAGATGTGTTCTGATTGCATCATATGCATTTTGTTCCATTTCTCTCCATTCCCATTTCTTGTCTTTCTTAGTTAGGTTATAGAGTGGTTTCGCAAGTCTGCTAAACCCTTCTATAAACCTTTGATAATAGTTGCAAAATCCCTTAAAGCATTAAACATCTGTTTTGTTGTTGGGTTTTGCCAAATCTCATATTGCTACCATTTTGACCGGATCGACCTTGACTCTACTTCTGTTGATGATGAACCCGAGGTATTCGGTTTCTTCATTATGGAATTCACATTTTGTTGGTTTGATCTTTATTCCTGATCTCTGTATTGCAGCCAAGATGTTGCTGATGTCCTTCTGATGTTGTTGTATATCTTCCGAATAGATGAGTACATTGTCCAGATATACAATACAACATATATCAAGGTACTTGTTTAGTAACTTGTTGATCCATCGTTGGAATGAAGCCAGTGCATTAGTTAACCCAAAGGGCATAACCATGTATTCAAACATTCCATATCTTGAGGCGAATGTGGTTTTCCATTCGTCTCCTGCATTGATGCGTATATTGTGGTATGCACCCATGATATCCAATTTGGTAAAGTATTTAGCCGATCGTAATCTGTCTAATGCTTCTCCAATTAAAGGCAGTGGGTACCAATCTTTCTTGGTAACTTAATTGAGAGCTCTGTAGTTGACACAGAGTCTCATTTTTCTATCCTCCTTTTTGATGAATAGTATAGGAGATCTTCCTGATGCAAAGGAGTCTCTAATCTATCCCCTATTCAAGTTTTGTTCGATGTACTTTCTGAGTTCGTCAAGTTCTGCCTATCTTGGGGAACATAGCTTCTTGTAGGAAATTTTCTTTCATTTTCCTGTTTTTTCGTCCTTGTCTAGCTGAATTTTATGATCTATTCCTAATCTCCTGGGTGGTAGCCCGGTGGCTTCCTCTTCTTGGAATAGATTCGTAAATTGATGATATTCTTTTGAAATCAATTCTTTCCATTCCTTATTACTCTGATACTTCTTATCTTGGATTGCTAGCTCAGTACTAATGTTGATTTTTGCTAGGACCACTTTTTCGTCTTCCTATATCCATTTGAGAACTCCTGTGGTGTCTTCTCTTCAATAGTACCTTCTGAAGGCCTGTGCTGTGATCTCTTTGATCTCAACTCTTTCTGTTGTATCGGGCTGGGTTTGGTCCATGCTCCCAAACCCCTTGTCTCCTCTTCTGGTTTCCTCCAGTTGATCTACTTCATATAGGTGTTCGTCATTAATCTTTTCAATGATCAACTTTGTGATTCTATTACCTTTCTGGACTTCGTAGTCCTCTTGAGTCAGGTTGGCCAAGACTACCATGATTTCACCTGTGCAGTCGGCGTCGATTACTCCAGTATTAGTTATCAGTCAATGTTTGACTACTAGACCACTATAGGGTGTTATCCGTCCATAGGTGCCATCTGGTAGTCCAATGGCTATTCCTGTTGCAATCGTTGCCTGCCCCTTAGCAGGTAACTTTATTCTCTCGTTGGTATACAGGTCATGTCCTGCTGCTTTCTTCAAACTCTTAATGGGCACTTTCACCCCTTGGTCCAGTTTGTATATCCAGACTCTCTTATCTTGCCGTATCTCCGTAAACTTTATATACAAAGTTTCTTCTTCCGCTTCTCTTATTGGTGTTAAGTAGACTACTAGCGAACTGTTGAGGCATTATGTTGCACATAGTTTACTAGTGAAAGTCATTTTGTTCTCATTGTAATCGATCGTTAGGTTGCGTTTTCATAACCATGGCATTCCTCGGACTATTTTATAGTTCTTGAGGTTCGCTACCTGGATGGTTGTCATTTCCCTATGGCTGTCAATGTCCATAGGTACTTCTGCCGTGTAGGATATAAGACCCATTGCGCTTGATTTCCCGTCTGCTAGGTAGACTTGTCTTGCTTTCTTTGCTTCTTTGATATTGAGGCCATATTTGTCACAGATTTGCTTGTCAATGAAATATTGGTTGCCCCTGAGTCCAGCATTGTATATATCGTTGTCTCTTCATGCTTTTCATTGTATATCTTCGTTTTAATCATCATATGATCTCCATCTCCCTCTCCATGTTATGTGTGTAGTGCCATATAGTAGTTTACTAACTTGATAGGTTTTCTAGATCCGTATCTTGGGTCTTCCAGACCATCTTTTACTGGAAACCCTCATTGTTTTCCACCAATAAGTCCTTGGCAATTATCTTGTGGATGTTGCTCCCTTTCTTAAACTTGAAGCGATTGATTCCGGCCATCTTTGTCCCTTGGTATCCATTGTCGAGTCGGCTTCGGCATTCCTGTATCCAATGTTTTACTTTTCCGCACCTCAAGCAGAGTTTCCTGTTTATCCTTCAAGCATATTTTTCTTTGGATAGGGTCAGGGCTGTTTCTGCTTTTGATTTGTCCAATTCCCTGGGTTCATCAAGTGGTAATGCCCTGCTTTCACTACTAGCTGCCTGTAGTTTGAAAGTTCTATCCACATTCCTAGACAATCCGACCATCCTATGTGCTATGGTGTTTTCTAAATTGTTCCAAACTATGTTCAGTTTGCTTTCCTTGTCGATTGCCCATCTTGCAAATCGTTCTAACATTTCTTTTAGCGCAGGTCAGAAATTCCCCACACTTCTCACAGTCTCTCCCTACAGTTTCTTAGCAGAATAATGTAGAAAGTGTCATCATCAAATTCTGCCTCGTATTGCAATAGTTGACATTTATTCCAGCATGCGGAAAAGGTCTGTTTTCCTTGTTGGAGTTTCTCCCACTTCCTTCTTGCTGTTTCTTTGGTGTTGGGATCACCAAACTGTTCAAAGAGGGTTGCTTTGAATTCTGCATAGGTGACCCATTCTCTTTATTTCCCTCCATCTTGGAAAGGCATGATCCATTGTCCAGCAAGTCCTCTTAATAGAGATTCCACAAAAGGAATCTTAATCTCATCGTGATGTTCTCCATACCCCTTGACTACAAAGTATCCTTCACATTGTGCTAAGAATATTCGCAGTTTATCTTCAGCTCCTTCATACGTATCTGGTTCTTTGACTTTTACTCTTTGGATATTCCCTTGTCCTGTATTTTGTGTTGCTGTGAGAAATATTTGAAACTGGTTTTCAGTCATTCCAAGTAGACCGGTATCTGGCGTTGAAGCTGCCAGATCTGGTGGCCCAGGTGCTACTGATGCCAACATCCTTTGTGGTCATGGAACTTCAGTAGGTGAGCTATTAACAGGTGATCCGTTCTCTGTCGTTACTGGACTTGCTGCCCTCGAGGGCTTTACTGAAACATAATCTAGAATATTGCTAAATCCCCCTAGATTAAGGTTTTGATCGTCAATGTCGACATCTCCTTCCCTGTCTCAGTTGAAGAAAGCCATCTTGTATCATATGACATCACTCTAGATGACACTTTGTATTGTAACGATCCCTCTTCTGATAATTGGTTCTTGGCGATGGGGAATAATACTTCTCTTCTTCTGCTTTTTGGTCTTATGATAGCTCTAGGCCTATACCTATATTACCAATAGTACAAGACCTTTGTCTTCTATCAGAAATGCCTATAGTAAGCTTTCTCTAACTCTTCTTCGTAAATAGTTCTCTTTGGCATAACAATAATAAAGGTCATGATAATGATAAAGAACGTAAAGGTGTTTTATATTTGTTATAGTAGTAAGTAGGAAAAGTACTTAAAATTCAATCTAATTTTATTTAAACTCGTACCACGAACACTGGCATACAACAAGCCCCCACCAGTACAGGGATACTACTAACCGGTATACCACTAATCCTAAGCTAACTAAGTCTACAGCCCCGCACCTACCATCCCTGAGTCATGCCCGTAAAAGAATTAATTACAAGACCATCAAACAACCCAGCGCCCACTCCAGTCCAAGTCCATAGCCCCTCTAGTATGAAGCCAACTAGCACTAAGCGTAGCCAAAGCTGAGCAAAAGACCAACCCGACCAGGTTCCTCATCCAATAAACATAAACTCACAACCACCCGTTCTGCAAACTGTCCAGCGAAACCTCCATCACAGTAGAAAACCAACAAACAAATACACAAACTAAAACTACAGGTAACACAATGGCAGGGAAGAGGCAACCAACATGTCAACTTCTCGTACCCGCATGTCAGGCCGTCGACCCTATGAACCCACTTTGCCAGTTGCCTCTGAAGAGCGTATCGGTAAGAAGGACCTGTACTGGCTGCCCGTCCCCCAACTAAAACAACACAAACATAGGAAATACATAGAGATTGTAACAGACCAAGAAAGGTTAATAGGGCCTATGTTCTACCCATGGTGTCATGCCTCCTCCTGCCAAACCTGTAGCCAAACTAAAGAAACCAAACAAACTCCACGAAACCCTGCATGCAAGACCCAAACCAAGTCCAACCAGGTGGTCACAACCCACTATCCGCACAGGTGGCCATCAACCCATCAGTCCATCAAGGAGCTTTGCAGCACTCAGCAGCTTCACTCAACAGCCCAAGCTGGGCCGGAAACACTTAATTAGATCTCACCCAACCTGATTCAGGCCCGACCAGTGCATGCAGGCACCTCTCCCCCCTCAATCAGCCCCCCTTAAGTTCCACACACCAAATGCCACAGAGCCCATGCAGTCCCCCAGCCCCTCAGACAGATCAGCCATCCGATAGCCACAGGACAGCCCAAACCTAGTTCCATCAGGCAGCCACTGGTCTTGGCCACACTAACAGAGCCCCAGCCCTAAGCACTTTGCAGTCAAGGGGGCCGCACCAGCCACAGCTGGAAGCTCTAAAGGAGGTAGCACCAACACCCGAAAGTACCGGCACCAACCACACCATCCAACCCAGTCGAACTGAAATCCAACCAAGCTGGGAAAGAGTAGGCAGAGCCAGCCAAAGCCGGTCCCACTGGTCCAGCAACAGGCACAGATCGAGCGACCGGCAAGAGGCACTTCCAACAGACACAACATGAAGGAGGAGGGCGAGTGAACAGAAGCAGACAAAGAGAAGGTAGGCCCCTCTTGCAATAGGTGAAGCTACCAACTACAATCCACAACTGAACCACCTAAACGCACAGACAACACGAGTGTCTGGCAGCCAATCATCTCACACCACTGCAGGTAGCAATAAATACTATACTAGGGGGTAAGACTTATTAGAGTCAAAGCTATCTCCACTGAGGCGAGGAGGAGACACCTGACTGAACTACAGTAAATGCCTCAAGGATAAAAACTTCCAAAGGAAAGGCAATAAACAACATCGTAGGATTTCGACTGTAGAAATGTAAGGTAACAGGGAGGAGCTGGGCAGGCACTGCCCTGCTACCTGATGAATAATGCAGTCAGTACAATGAGTTGAACTTGGGAAGGTCATCAGTCTAACCCAAGGGCGTTTTGTATCACAAGAACTAAGGACTCCATTAGAACCCAACAACTACGAGCTGGCCCAAAGAATGATACTGGTGATCTCTCCAAACACATTGTTCTATACTCCCCAATAGAACGCAAAACCTGCAAGTAGGCTATAGACAGGAAGCCAAAGACATTTTACCAAAAGAGACTTATAAGCGACTGTGATGAAGTGCTCAAAGTGACAGCATTGTGAGAAACTATCAGGCAATGAAACGAGAAGCAAACAAGTAATCAGCCACACAATGCCAACAGACCTCAATTCTAAGAACCCCAGGAACTACTAAGCGAACTCAGATATCTCCTCCAGAATCCAAGGCATCAAGGCCCATTATAGGTGTGAAAGAAATTCTGGGGGCAAAGTGATAGCAAGGACGAGGAAAAGTACTTAGAATTCAATCTAATTTTATTTAAACTCGTACCGCCAATACTGGCATATGACGAGCCCCAGGACTGGGTGCCCAGGTTGTCGCATCCCAGATACCACTAACTATGAACTAACTAAACCTCCAACTCCGTACCTCAAATATGCCTGCGCTATGTCCTAACACGAATACTAAATACAAAGCCATCAATGGTAAAGAAAAATCCTCCTCAGCCCAGCCTACGCACCAGCCAAGTTACTCGCACAAAAAACAAAATTTCCACTACCACCACCTCAATGTGACCTCACAAAAACCTCCTCCACAGTAGAAACCCACCCGAGCGCCCCCACTCAATAATCCTGGGACACCTCGCCGACCGCCCTGGTACCCGTTGCCATTCCCAAACAAAAGAAACACCCAACTCTCAAGCATGTAGACCCAAGGGAAAGCCAACTTACAGGGTGAGGAGCTCTCTAGCCGAGGGGGTACGAACCATCATAGAGAGTCAGAAGGGTACCGCACCAGCAGCACAGCCTATAAGCCTCGATAGAAGCAGCCAGAACGAGTTAGTCTCCAAGCCGCCAGTACTTGACCGAACAAGCTCAGGTATTCAACTCTTCCTCTAACTCCTCAGCTCGCTCTGCAGGCGGCGAACCTGCCACGGACTCTGTAGTAGCCAGTTTGCAGTAGCGAACCGGTGAAGGCGATGACTCTTCCGAGTTGGGGACAAGTGGCACAGGTGAGGTCTGGTCTTGTTTGACCCGGTGCTTCTTGTTTTTCTTCCTCTTTCCACCCCAAGGTACAGGTCTAGTAACAGGAGTGAACGGGCCACTCTCATCACCACCCACCGCTACAGGAGAGATGCCACCAGAGACATTACCCTGATTAGCTACAAGTTCAGCCCCAGAGGACTCAGGCACCTGCCCCCCCGAAGGGGGTGATACTAGCGCGGCTGGTGTCACCACACCTGGATCCACCCCACTCAAACCAGGAGCAAGCACCACAACAGGCCCCAACGAATCAGGAACCGGTCTGCCCACACCACCAACCACAATCAAGGCTGCAGGAGGGGCCAGAATAACCAGCGGTGCAACATTCCCCCGAGGGAGCTCCTCTGCTAGATCCTAAGAACACTCAGGGTCTAGCCCACCCCCCCTAACCAAGACCACCGTAGTAACCAAAGCGACCGAAGGGACAGGTGAAGAGGGGATAATTGTGGGAACTTCAGCCACCAACATTGTGAGATAACCACAATTAATAGCACGTTCATTCTCGTAGATAGCCAATAAGACAGATATTTCTTTCCTAGCATGATGAAATCACTAAGAAAGGATGGGGATGTGATGCCGAAGGCGAGAGACTTCAGCCTCTATGGCGAAGTTCTTCTTGACAGCGCGAGACAGAACCACCAATGAACATAAAGCAGATGTGGTAGAGGAGGTGGAGGCTCGCTTAGCCATTGCGACCATGAGGAGGCGACCGTAGTGAACAACCGAAAGAATAAGTATAAGGAAGAAAAGACTTCCAGCAAACGTAGGAGGAGGTATAACAACGAAGTTCCAGAAAGGTGTTCAAAGTTAAAGACTTGAAGCTTATCATGAGATAGAAATCAAGGGCTCTGATTGGATCGAGACCAAACCTTCACATCCAACATGGGGTAAAAGAAGGAGGAAAAGTACTTAGAACAATGCATGAAGAACCTATTCTTCTCAGCCATACCAGCCTCCTTATATAGTGTTCTTCCTACCCATAGTCATGTGACCCAAAGTGGTCACATGCCCAAAACCAAATCATAACAAACTAGTCATATGACCAAAGTGGTCACATGCTCAAAATCTATGACCTCGTAGTAAGGTCATGTGCAAAAACTCATAAAGCAATCGTAAAACAATAAACAAGTCATAGGACTCGAATGAGTTACATGCACAAAACCCATGACCTCACAATGAGGTCATATGCTAAATATAAATCATATGCACAAGGCATACCCACAAGGCACACTCGCAAGGCATACTTACCAGGCATACTCACCAGGTGCACGTCCCATGACTTACATTCGAGTTCTGTATGAAACCTATCAAACTATGATATCATATGACCCAAATGTATTATATGCGTAAAATAATAACCTACCTATGACTCATAATTATGCATTATGAGAAAACCCTTTCAGTGCTAAGCTACATTCGTGACACCAAGCGAGTTTATTCAACCTGAGATTTTATACTATGGTAAGTTTTATCCTACCTTCAATATATCTTTAGATGATTAGTTGATACTAACATCTAAAGTTGGCATCACAGTTCCTGGCCACCCCTAGATTACGGCAAAGTGTATTGATTAACCACTATATCGACATAGTTTTATTGGCACTACTCTAATAAGACATAATGACAGATCCCTACAAATATGTAATACTGCAAGTACTCGAAGCTATCAAGCTTAATATGGGTAAGAGAAAAGCATATTTCAAATTGAATATCAGCCATGGTACAATCCAAGGTCATCAAGCCAGAGCCTCAACTCCTCATAAAAGTCATACCTTCATGCAATATTTAACAACTGACTGTGAGGATACTCTGGTTTCTTGGATCTTAGAGTAAGAAAAGCACAGTTTTGCACCTTTGGATACTCAGGTTCATGAGATGGCAGAAAATATTATAGAGGCTTGTAGAAGTAGATGTGTGATCAGAAAGAGTTGAGTACCATGCTTTTTGACCCGACATCCACATATTGCTATCCTTTTAGGAGAACTAATTAATTCAAAGCAAATTTCAGAAACTCAGCCTGAGCTCATAAAGTACTTTTTTTGATCAGTTTGATACCATACACTCCTGTTATGATATCTAGCAGGAGGATGTATAAAATATTGATAAGCATGAAATTGCATTAGGTGTATGTGTTAATACTTGTGTTATTGGCAAATTTGAAAAAAGTCCACTTAAGTGTAATCACCAGAAACTCAAGAATGTGTTTCTACTATTGAAACCATCAGTGCTACAGGTAAGCACATTCAGCCAGTTATTATTTTTAAAGGTCAGAATGTTCAAACCTCTTAGTTTAAGGAAGAGAATCTGCCAAATTAGTTGATTGCTACATCAGGGAAAGGATAGATATAAACGAAATTACGATACAATAGCTCTACAAGGTTTTTCTACGAGAAATAGTTCCCAGTTCTGTTAATTACTGTAGTATACCCCATTGGCAGATGTTGATTCTTAATGGGTATGGAAGTCATGCCTAGTTGAATTTTCTTTTGAAATGTTGTCAAGCGAATGTGAAACTTTTCTTCCTCCCCTCACACTCCAGCTATATCTATCAGCCCTTGGATCTTGGTATCTTTGCACCACTCAAATCCTACTATTACAAGTCTATCATAGAACTTGCTTAGTATGATGATGCTGCACCTGTAAAAAGGCGGTATTTTGTATCCTGCTATCAAAATGCACAAAAAGAAGTCTTCACTTCCTGCTACCTACTTGTATGCTGGAAAGCAGTTGGGATCTTTCCTTGGAATCCAGAAAAGGCATTAAACTCATCAGAAGTTCATTCCAATCTACCAAGCTCAAACCAACACTCGAAACCTAAGTAACCACACACTCTCAAGTAACCACATACAACCCATAGCACATACTATGAACTACCAAATATCCATCATAACCCTATTCATCCCTGTGACCTCCTTGACAATATCAAATGCTTGGAAGCAACTGGGGAGATGACCAGAAATGTTCGAACTGTCTTAAATAAGACAAGTAAAGCCTTCAGCCATCTCATAACTCAGCATACCTTTATTTGAGTCTTGAATCAACATTTACAACGATGATTAAAAGAGTTAGAAGATAAGAAAAGGAAAAAAAAAAGATTACAGTGGACCCTAATCTTCAATTTTTAAATATAGAAAGCATTAAACAAGCTATGAAAGAAGCAGGTGTGTAGGAGGCTCAGATACAAGCTAGAAAGCCTCAGGAATAGGCAAGAAAAATCACAGCTGTGCTCGTAGCAGCAGATATGTAACAGTTTATATCAGAATGGCAGGTTTAATAATTCTAAGTCATCTAATGTATTTTTGCATAATTCTCGCTATTGTAGAAAGATGAAATTCATGAAACTGACCCTATCATAGTTGGGTAGCCAGAATCTAGGAATGGCCAGGAACTAAAGTGCCTAGTATAAGGGCTGTACCAAGGAGGTATAGCCACCAGGTATTAAGCTAATCAAAATATCATTTGTGAGGAAGTTATCAAGTACCTCTTGTGTTTTGTAAGCAGCAAAAAGATCAAGTACAAGGAGTATAGGCTAACTCTTAAGAGTAGAAACGAATTGTTTGTTAATCCACTAGAGGAAGTTCTCCTCATTAACCTATGGCTTTAAGTTAAACTTTACAACCACTTGTAGGTCATACTTTTTATTTTCCTTTACTACACTAAGGTCGACTCCCTACCCACAAAAACAAAATTATAGACTTAACTTTTAGTATCACATCAGCGAATACAGTAAGTTGAATGGTACCCTGTCTTTTATTCCAGCCTGTCTGACTTCCTTGTACCCATATAGTTCGATTGCCTATATTATTATATGTTTGTCCTTTTTGAGATACTCAAAGGGCAGTAGTGTTTGATCCATATTACAGATGTGGGCCAAGCAATAATGGCTAACATCTGCAGACATGTCTCCGAATTCTCAGTTAGCATCTGGTTGCAGTTGTGAATTTCACCAGTTGAACCATAGGCAATTCAGAATGGCTTCACTGAAATTGGTTGGAAACTAACTCAATTGATTAGTTACAAAACAGAGAAATATCCTGTGCCACCACAGGAATCCGCAAAACTAGCCATTGGAGAAGTGAAAGCTAGTAAGTTGTCCTTCAGGATATGTTAATTGAAAAACCTCTTTGCTAACCTGATGAAACTAGCCTCTTCTAACAATTCCTCCACCTGCCCTTCGTAACTGATTATACAGCTCCCGCTCCATCTTTACCCTTTTTCTTTTTCTTCTTCTACCACTAACTCAATACTGACTACTCTTTAGTTAGTCATTATTCCTGACCTCTGTCTCCTTCCTCCATCAAAAGAGATTTGGCCCTAAGATTTTAAACCTCAGTCCTACCTTGGAGTGGGTTGGCATACGATCCTAGATAGGATCAGTCATTATTGATAGCGTCTTCCAATATGAGAGTATTCAAAGCTTGTAGATGATCTTGTAGGATTTATAGAGGTTCTCAACTGGTTTTAGTAGAGACCAAAGTTTAGCTAAAAGGTATTGGAATACTGGGCCTGTCTTTTTCTTTACTGTAGCGTAAAGTCCCTCAGCCGAAAGTGGTTCTGAAGCTGGTTGTACTTTTATTCTTCCTGCTAGTTTTTATGGCATTTTGTCCTTAGCTTCATGGCCTCTTCTCTTCTTTCTCTATTGTTTTCTACTTTTTTAATTTGCATCTACTTCTAGTAATGTTAGGCAGAAATAACCTGATAGATTTCAGAGTTGTCTAGCTCATTCAAGATTCATTTCTGTAGACGGAGATTGTGTAAAAAGGCTCAAATTACACTTGTTTCATTTATGTCTACTATGAGTGAAGTAGGTAAAGTAGAATAGAATCTTAAAAACAATATTATATTGTTAAAGTCTTTTCTCCATTGATTGATGATGTCTAATGACTTGGGAGACACTTCAATATTTATATTCCATGTCTGAGTATTCGCGGACTACATCTATATATTATACAACTTATATACCTCTCTAGTTATAACTTGCAATATTAAGTATTCTTCAAAAGTACAAACACCTAGAAACTCAGGGAACCACCACATCCTCTTCGATAATTATTATTTTGCTAACCTAGGAACTATACTGTTCCCAACAGAAATTATCCAATCTTCAGAGTCTTTAGACTTATAGCCCAGTTCTCAAGTTGAATCGAGTTGGCCCCAATTGTCTCCATTATTAATGAAATGATCAGTTTTATCTACTGGTTATATCTGCGGAGGTAGTCGTAATTGTAATCTTCAAAGATTGCCTGACTTTAAATGCTCACAACTCCGAATCCAACTGATAAATATCTTTTGGATGACTTACTACTAAGTCGCGAAAAGCTATTCTACCAGACTGACAGATAATCCCTCAGTTGGTAATCCTTAGTGGCTCCAGGTAATAGGGTTTCACTTGCAGTTCTAGTATTGAGAGCTATTCCCACAACTACAACATATACTTGTACCCAGTTGTAACACTCTGTGAAGTCCATTGACTTTCATGATAGTGTTCCTCAGGGTTCTACATTCTTTCCAATTAATGTAGGGTAGATGTGAATGTATTGGTTTCTTGTTGTGATCTTTTAACATTCAATACCATATTTTTGTACAAAAAGGTCCCGTTACTTACAGCTCAGACCAAAGATATTATATCTTTGAAGCCAAGTAACTCCCTGAGTAGTTGACGGATTTACTCCTTTCCACTTCCCAGACCTAGCCGAAGGTCCCCTCCCATATATCCTATGAATAGAATCAGGTCAGACTAATAGCAGTGATGAATATGGTGTTATTCTATCACCTTCAATTCTGTGGCTATATAGTCACAGGACACAACTAAGATAGATATATATGATAATGTATGTGCCCTGTAGGAGGACAGAGAGGGGTGTTGGAGACCAGAGATACCGATTCTGAGTGGGGTTACCCTACTTAGGATGGTTTCTAGGTATCGGATCCTGGTATTCCTAATATGTGATTAACAATTTGTTTTATTCTTTCATTTTACTCATACTACTTAACTCATTCTCATGATTTGATGAGTGGAGGTTGAAACTATGGGTCTGTGTACTTGTCTCAAACATAGAGTCACTCGCATTTCCCCTGATTTTCCTGTGATATACCTTATTTTAACTTCTTAGTTCAACTCTCAATTATTCTGGCTTTTACAGTAAGCAGACTATGTACTCAGGTGCAAGGTTATTTGGGACATAGTAATACAAGAGCTTCTATGCTGGTTAAGAAGACCCCCTTTACTTGTATCTCTCCCACAGCACAATATATCACCTCTATCCTTCACATCTTATCATATGCAAACTTCTCAAATTATGCAGCGAAAAGGCACTTACAAGTAAAATCCCCAAGGAGTACACTATCAGAAAACTATACATGATGAGAAGATAAAGATTATTACTCTTCATGATATGGCTAGATAGAATTGGACAAATATTGGTCAAGAACTCAATATTGGTAGTGTAATGGAGGCTCCCTCTGGGAAGATAGATTCTGAGGTGGTAACTGTACTGAAATGAATTCTTTTGTGAATAAATATAATAAAATGTAATGATCCCTCCTTGTATGGTTAGTTCTTGGCGACAGGGAATGATACTTCTCTTCTTTTTCTTCTTTTTTCTTTGTCTTACGATAGCACTAGGCCTCTGTCTACGTTACCAATAGTAAAAGACCTCTGTCTTCTATCGGAAACGCCTATCGTAAGCTTTCTCTAACTCTCCTTCATGAAGAACTTTCCTTGGCGTAACGATAACGTTGCACTAAAGATAAAGATCGTAAAGGTATTTTATATTGGTTAATGTAATAAGTTGGAAAAGTACTTAGAATAAAGCGTGAAGAACCTATCCTCCTTGGCCGCATCAGCCTCCTTATATAGTATTCTTCCCGCCCGTAGTCATGTGACCCAAAGTGGTCACATGTGCAAAACCAAATCATAACAAACTAGTCATGTGACCAAAGTGGTCACATGTTCAAAACCCATGACCTCATAGCGAGGTCATGTGCAAAAACTCATAAACCAATCATAACGCAATAAACAAGTCATATGACTCGACTGAGTCATATGCGTGAAACCCATGACCTCATAACAAGGTCATGTGCGAAACATAAATCATATGCACAAGGCTTACCTGCAAGGCACACTCGCAAGGCATACTCATCAGGCGCACATCCAATGATTCATATTTGAGCCATATGCGAAAGCATCACTAATCCCACATATAACAAATCATATGACTCGAATGAGTCATATGTGTGAAACAATAACATACCTGTGACTCATAACCATGTGTCACGTGAAACCTTTTTTATGCCAAGCCACATTCGTAACATAAAATTTCAATATCTCAGCAGTAGAGTTTGAAGAAACAAAGCAGTAAAACTTAATATTATTAAGCCACAGCTTCACTTAATTAAGTCTTGATCTCCAAAGATAGTCAATTGCCAGAGTAGAGAAGAACTCATATATACTTAAGTAGATTTCATATACTGCCAGTCGCTCCCCATTACTACTCTGTATTTGAGAGCACCCAACTCCCTTGAGGAGTAAAGCTAACCTCTTCAGGTCAGACCAAAGGTCCTCTATAGCGAACTAGACTACTCTATGGTTTTGTTAGGCAGAGATAACCTGTATAGACTCAGAGTTGTCTAGGCCAACCAAGATTCACTTCTGGAAAGGGAGATTGTCTAGGAAGGCTTGGAATATACTTCTTTCCTTTATGACTACTAAGAGTAAAGAGAAGTAGGTAAAGTAGGATAGAATCATAAGAACAATATTATATTATTAAGGTCTGTTCTCTGTTACTTGTTGATATCTAAAAGCTTGAAATGTACTTCAATATTTATATTCTGCCTCTGAGTGTTCGCAGACTACATCTATCAGTTATACAAACTATGTATCTCTCTGGTTATAACTCACAATATCCAGTATTCTCCAAAGGTGTGAACACCTGGAAACCCTGAAAACTACCATACCCTCTTTGATAATTACAATATTACTAACTAGGAACTATACTATTCCCAATAGTAATTATCTAATCTTCAGAATTATTAGACCTATGGCCTAGTTCTCAATTTGAACTGAGTTGGCCCCAATTATCTCCCATATTGATAAAATAATCAGTTTCATCTGTGGGTTGTATCTGTAGAGGTAGTTACAATTTCAACCTTCCTAGGTCACCTGACTATTAACCTCCATAACATCAGATCCAATCAAGAGATATCTTCTGAATAACTTTCAACTAATTCACAGGAAGCCATTCGATCAGATTGGCCAATAATCCCTCTGTTGACCACGCTTGATTGCTCTAGGTAACAGGTTTTCAGTCATTGTTCCAGTGTTCGGAATTATTTCTGTAACCACAATGCATTCTTGGACCCAGTTGTAACACTTTACGAAGTCCATTGGCTTCTGTAGTAGTGTTTCTCGGAATTCTAGACTCTTATAATTATCATAGGATGGGTGCAAATGTGTTGACCTTTTGTAAAAATCCTTTCACATTTGATATCATCCCTTAGTATGAAAATGTCCTGTTACTTACAGCCCTTGCTGAAGTTGTCACAACCTTGAAGTCTAGTAACTCTCTGAATAGTTTACAGATTTACTCTATTCTACTTCACAGCCTTAGCGGAAGGTCCCCTCTCATATATCCTGCAAACGGAATCCAGTCGGACAAACAGCAGTGATGTATTCAGTGCTATTCTTATACCTCAAATTCAGTGGCCTTATAGTCACAAGATGCAATTGAGATAAGTACGTATAATGATGTGTGGGCCCATAAAGGGGCTGGAGCAAGGTGCTGGAGACTAGAGATTCCAATTCTGAATTGGGTTACCCTACTTAGAGTGGTTCCTAGGTATCGGATCCTGGTATTTCTAACAGAGCCTACTTTTATTGTAGAAAAACATCCATGAAAGCAGGAATAGATGTTTGGGGGCTGCTTCCACAGAAATATGCAAGATTCTGACATATTTTGAGAAAAGGATTGGGGATCGATTAACTCCTAAAGCTACTGTACACATACTGTAATGGTCATTCATAATTATCTTAAACTGTATCGTCAGGAGGGAATTTAATTACAACTTATGAAAGATAGCGCACTCAGACATACCACTGGAGATACCACAATAGAGTTATGAGAAAGGAAAATTCAGGTTATCCTGTAGCCCATATTCTTGCCAGATTTAAATCCGATAGAATGGTTTTGGCATATAATGAAAGATTATCTGCAAGATAACTTTTCAGAAGATATGTCCTATAATCACTTACGAAATGCGGTAAAGGAAGCCTGTAATAATATTGGCCCATATGAGTTCAGAATGCTCATTGAAACTATGCTAACAAGGTCAGGCAGTGATTGATACAAATAGTCTCTTTACAAAGTACTAGCTAGGCCACATATCTATTTAGTAACTTTATTTCTTAACTTTATTAATATTAAAATGAGTTTATTAGTAAAGGAAACTCAACACTTCTAAGTCTCTCCATTGATCACTACACCTATCGCTGTATCTTCTTATAAATGTAGTTTTATTAGAACCAGCATATGGGCAGTTTTCATTGTTGTTGGAAAAATGAGTTTAAAGTATGGTAATTAAAGAAAAATGTTTTTAAAATAAATGGGTTTTTCTTTTTCTCCCAAGTAAATCGACTACTCTACCATAATAAAAATGTTTAGAAATAAAGTAGCTTAGTTGAAATTTTATTTTGTATATACAATTTAAATCTATGAAAAAGATTATGTGAAATGATACTATTTACATGGTTGTCCAACTATTTTTATTCTTTAATCCTGGCGGTCTTCCTTGCTTTCTAGGTTTTAGTAATTCTTGCTCTACTGGTTCTGCAGCAACTATACTAGCATCAGCCTCTTCTCTGATACTAGTAATAGAAGTATCATTTTCATCTGATTGTAGAGTAGGTTCTTGCCGTAGTCTCATATTACTGTTACCTGTAGTTAGTGAACTAGAAAGTGTAGTATCTGAACTACTGGCTATTGGCCTCTCATTTACTAGAGAAAGTGTCTTATGTTTTGTTCTTCCTACCTTGACTGCCTTGGCCAGTTGAATTGTATCCATAATGGACTCTGTATAAATCCAGGTGTAATGATCCCTCCTCGGATAGTTAGTTCTTGGCAACGGGGAACGATACTTCTCTTCTTCTTCTCCTTCTTTCTTCGTTTTACGATAGCACTAGGCCTCTGCCTACGTTACCGATAGTACAAGACCTTTATCTTCTATCAGAAATGCCTATCGTAAGTTTTCTCTAACTCTTCTGCGTGAAGAGCTCTCCTTAGCGTAACAATATCATTGCAATAAAGATAAAGATTGTAAAAGTATTTTTAGATTCGTTAAAGTAATAAGTAGGAAAAGTACTTAGAACATAGCGTAAAGAACCTATCCTCCTCAGCCATATCGGCCTCCTTATATAGTGTTCTTCCCGCCCATAGTCATGTAACCCAAAGTGGTCATATGTGCAAAACCAAATCATAACAAACTAGTAATGTGACCAAAGTGGTCACATGCTCAAAACCCATGACCTCATAGCGAGGTCATGTGCAAAAATTCATCAACCAATTATAATACAATAAACAAGTCATATGACTGGATTGAGTCATATGCATGAAACCCATGACCTCGTAATGAGGTCATGTGTAAAATATAAATCATATGCGCAAGGCATACCCGCAAGGCACACTCGTAAGGCATACTCATCAGATGCACATCCCATGACTCATATTTGAGCTGTAACATGTTCACAAGGTGCTAATCATGTTATCGGTAATGGATACGATAGTTGGCAGGTGGCCTGCTCTTCCAGAGAGGAGGCGAGAGCTGGAAACTAAAGGAGGCTTTGAGGGTATACTGAGGAACAAAGAAGTAACGGTTCAACCAAGTATATTGAAATACTGTCTGTCGAAGTCTGCCTTTTCTATCGTAGAAACAGGCAGTTTTTAAATACACAAATCTGTTCATGTCTAGCATGAACGAAACTAATCAAAGGTATCAATCGATACACTTTGGTGAAACTAATTAAGTATCAAAGTGATACAAAACATAAAACAAAACCAAGTATCAAACGATACTTAAAACAAACCAAGTATCAAAGTGATACTTAAAACAAAACATAAAACAAAACCAAGTATCAAACAATACTTAAAACAAACCAAGTATCAAAGCGATACTTAAAACAAAACATAAAACAAAACCAATAACTGAGTACCCGTACCGGTTACATGAGCCATATGCGAAAGCATCACAAATCCCACACATAATAAATCATATGACTCGAATGAGTCATATGTGTGAAATAATAACATACCTGTGACTCATAACCATGTATCATATGGAAACCTTTTTCCTCACCAAGCCACATTTGTGACACCAGGTAGAACAAATATCTTCTGGCACATAGGGACCATATTTACTCTACCTGTCATAATGTCTTTCAGGCTTTAGTCCAATTGGTGGAAACTAGGAATTTGGAATAGGTTTTATACTCTTATATATTGCTTATTCATCATCAGGATTTAAGAGGTACTTCATGCAACACATTTTTACAGAAAAAGTATCTTGACTTTAATAACAAATAGCACATGAACTAATTTCTCAATTGATTTGAAAAAAGGTTCTACATGTAGCCAGAGAGATCTAGTATTTTTCTACATAAAACACGCTACAGAGGTCATTGAAGCTTCTAGAATATTTTCTGAGCTATTAGAAGTATGTTCTAATAGTCTATCTAGGTAGCTATACTAAAATAAATTTTTGAGGGTTGAGTGCCCATATGCTAGTTCTAATAAAACTACACTGATATGGTAACATGGGGGAGGGGGTAATGAACATGGGGGCTCAGTGGATGCAGTACTGAAAATGACTTGGCAAGCTGGGATTTTTTTTAGTCTATTCATTGAGTCTCTCAGTTCATTGACCTCTCTCACATTTTAGAATAGGATCGAGATGGATAGATTGATTTATGGAATTGCTTGGTGGGAAGTAGTTGAGGTGGGAGTGTTGATGGAGGAAGGATAGGTAGCGTAAGGTGGTGGAGGGGGGTGGAGGTTGATGGAGGAACTGTAGGTACTGGGTCAAATTTTAAAAGCAACAGATTAAGATTTCTATCCAATGAGAATAGTTAACTCATTTTCCTATAGGGAATTTGAAGAGAATTATTTCATGTCTTATTTTAGTAAAATGTTGCAGAAAGGATAAGAGAAGCATTTATTTTATGTTTTTCTATTTAAATTTACCTTTTCCGCTCATATAGTATGAGTAGACTTTGGTGTCATTTCTTGATATAATCATCACCATTTACCCTACTGCACCCCAAGCCACCCCATACCCAATTCACTCCCCATATCCTTGCTAGCTTTTCCACCCTTGCTAGTGGAATATACAAAACTTAGGGGCCATACCTCCGTAGACGTGTTGTGAAATTTGAACCGCTTCCGTGTTACACAATTTCGGCAGGAACCTTGGCACGGTTACATCATGGCATTAATTTTGTCAGTTCTTTATTGTTTTTCATGGAGTTGTGATTGCTTATTATTCGTGTAAGTGTAAAATGGGGGGGTACGTTTCTTTTGTTGCCAAGCTCGCACATGTACCGTACTCGTATTATGCACAACATACCTGGGATGCTCTACCAATAACCACAAAAAAGCAAGCAACATCAAACCAAACCCACACGGGACTTTATCAAATACAAAGCAGGGTATCGTACGATCTATGGAGCAATGTCGTCAATAAACTGACTCACGAGTCCCTGCAAGTCTTTCGCAGCTGCAGCACCTGCCTCGAGAACCTCCTCATGATTAGCTGCCCCCGCCTCCGAAATAGCCTTCAAGCCTTCTTCACCCATATCCTCAATGATCGAAGAGTCACCCCTTGGGCCAGGCTCGAGAACAGCACGATTTGTAACAAGACTCATGGCCAGAACCCTTATCCCACAATGCCTCGCAACGACAATCTCGGGAACGGTGGACATTCCCACGACATCCGCTCCGAGAGCCCGTAAAAAACGGCACTCGGCGCGAGTCTCGAAACTACTCCCATCAACTGCCGAAACGTAAACACGGATAACAGGAGTACGGGAACTTTACCTCGGCCCGGAAACGAATACATAGACACCTTCGTGAATTTTTCGCTTTTCAGATGTCAATCGCAGTTTCTTGTAGCTAAGGTGGATTTGTTTTCGCAGCGACAGGTCATAGGCTTCGGACAATCGGGGAAACCTAGTGCCAAATTCCTCCTCGTTGGGTCCTCGGAGGGGGTGTTGACCGGCGAGCCCAGGGAAGTTGATATGCTAAACAAGCAAACATTAGTATCACCTTCACAATGAATAGGAGGATACCGTACATCGTTTAAAACCATAATATCTCCCACGGAGAATTCACTATTGAGCCCCCCAGCAGCATTCGTAACAATAACAGTATGAATCCCAAGCAACTTCATAACCCTCATAGGAAAGGTAACCTTCTCTATGGAGTGACCTTCAAAGTAGCTATGCCCCACCCAATTAACCCTCTCTGAAATCTCCAACAAAGGAACCAAGAAAGCCATACTGTACCCTGCCCACCATAACCACCACAGGAGTCTTCTTCTCCCCCAAAAGCCCAAAGACAAACTTACCAGCATGGCCGACAGCTGATGCGGCCCACTCCCGATCAGCACAGCACGAAAGCTCCGCAGGAGACAAAACAAACCAGTCGAATGCGGGAAATGGGGAATGCTCTTATACGAAAGCTCGAACAATTCTTCCTGGTCCAGCATCCCAGCCAAACCTCCAAGCCCTGATCCACAAACGATGCCCACATGGGGATTCTTCAATTCCTCCGGGAGGAGGTTACGGACATGATTCGCTGATTCGGTGGCCCGGGCGTAGAATGATTCCGACATGGTGTGTGTGGTCTGGGGGTTGTTGGGGTAGGTTTGAGGAATCTTAGGTAAGGTAAGGTAAGGTAAGGTAATGGGGGCGTAGACGTAGTGTACTGTACGTACCCAGAACTACTGAAAGCAGAGTATTGTGCAGTGTGGTTTTTCCAGAGGCATCCGGGTGGAAGCGGAAGTTAGTCCAACTTGGGCGGGAAGAGATCCCACGATCGGACCACGAAAACGAGCGCGGGTGTCCCGCCAGCGACAATGAAAAATTCCCTGCACTTTTCCCGCAATAAAAACTGCACATGCACACCGCGAACCCGATCCAACAGCTCGATTCCGATATATAAGTGCAATTGATCCTCCCAAAACATTGGTATTATCCGACCGATATCATACCGGTAGGTTCGCCTGACAATTATTAAACCATCATCATACGAGTAGAGTGCCCAAGTTCGTATAGGTAGACTATTATACCAGCACCGGTGTAGTTTTATGATAACTCCCACCCGAGAATTCGCCCCATGCTGAGTCCTTAGCCCCGCAACAACCGGCGGTGGGACAGCCCACCAACTCCCACAACGACCCAGCAGACAATCTCAACGGCCACCTACAGCACACCGAATCACTCGGTTAAATGTTAAACAAGAAAATTCACTATGATAGCATACTGGAACAGTAACAACCTCCCATTCGCCAGCAACAGATAACTTAGACCCCATCCTACCCCCACCAACATCACCACAGCCCAGTTCCATCCCGAAAGAAAAAGAAAAACAAACATGACCGCCTCCCCCTTTCCTCCTCCGCCTCCCCCTCTCCGCCATGTTTCGGATCCCGTATCTCCTGAGCACAACCTATACCCGGTCGTGGGTACTTGTACTAGTACTTACTGCACTTACCGATGGTACAAGTATAGTAGCACAAACGCGACCTCGGGATTGTAAATTACACCACCTTTTGTTTCTGGAGGCATGGGGGGGGCTATGGCACAGTCCATCACCCTACGGTACTCGTACTTGTACCATCCCAGTGTTTGTATATTTTTATCAGACTACCACCGCCCCACCCCGCAGCACAGCGACAGACAGTCAAAAACCCTTCGATACTCGTAATCTCGAGCTCCAAAAAACCCTAATCGCGAACCCTAAGCCAATGCTGGGCGCTAATGGATGACTTCTCGTATGATATGGTACTGTATTAGGCATAGGTTTCGAAAAATTCCAGTCTTCAATCATCATTATCAAGCGTAGGGTTTTCCCCGGAAGAATTTGACCGATGATTTTTTTTTGGGGGGGGGGGAAATAAACGGAAACCAATATTTATTTCTGAAATTTCCAATGGCAGTCTATTTGTGGTGCAGGTTACTCGAGTACTGTCTACTCGAGTAGCCAGGTGAAATTTAGAAAAAATTGTTCAAGACGTCTACTGCTGGAAGCCATCCAACCTACCGCGCCACGTCGAAAACACCTTCGACCCACCATGTAGCGGGCGTAGGGTTCAGCATTACAGTACCCGTACAGGTACGAGCAAGTATGGTCCAGCATCGTACAGCATTCCAGCACGCCCATATTCACCAAAATGAATCCCGGCAGGAATGAAATTCTATTTGGCTAGGCTGGCTGTGGGTCCAAATTTTGAATTGGAATAGAACAGCTCCGTGCCCGGTCATCACCTTTCATCCTATCACACACACACACACCGTTCCATCGGTGTTCCGGTGCCATCAATCGGCCGAGTGGCCGGATCGCAAAATAGATGTATACGGAATGCAAAAAATTACTCCCAACACAACATCATTTTTGAATACTGTATTCATATCGAATGTCAAGAAAAATATATAAGCACCGTTAACCCAAAACCACTATGTAAGAGGAACCAGCAATAAGGAAGCAAATGACGGGTAAAGACATGAAAAAAAGATATTTTATAAAACTTTCGCTTGACGTAATCCGCACCAGCCCAATCCTATCCAGTTTTGCCCCCCCCCCCCAACCTGACCCAACCCGAGTAACCACATTCCGATCCCCAACCTTCGTTCACTCATTATCTCCTCTAGCAAACATCCCGAACCTAAGCATGTCTAAACGGCTCGTATCCAGCAGCCTGCTTTTTTCCGACCTCCGACATGGGTTTCATCCCGGATCCCGAACCTCCCTTGTATGGGGCAGCAATTCTCTCATATCCACCTCTGATACCGCCTGCGGGAGAGCTACTCTTTCCTTTGCCCTTGTGGTCGGTACCCATAACACGAGAGCGTCTTCCAGAGCAGCAGCAGGTGGAAAGCATCCAGAAGAGGCAAGCACCGAGGGAGAAAGCAACGGACAGCCATGTGATAATGAACATTTGCCTGTTGATCTGAGCATTGACGGAGAACTCCTTGAGGGCTTTGTTGAAGGCTTCACGGATGGAAACGTAGAGGGCGGTGGAAATGATGGATGCAGTGAGAAGGAAGAAAAACGCAATCTAAAGGACACACATCTTAGTGGTGTAAAGGGCATGGGTGAGGGAGGGATAAAGGGGGAGGGCAAACATACATCAGCAAAAATAGTAGTAACGCAAGATCCCCATCTTGAGAGTAGTCCAAACCATCCAACAGCGAAAGTTACAACCGTAGCAACCGCTCCGAGAACATACATGGCTATCATAACCTTGCTAGCAGCGCTTACAGCCTTTGAAACCTTTTTGACAGAGTCAGGGAAATCGACGTCCTTTCCTTCCGCCTCAACATCCAAGATGCGGATAGGGTCGAAAGCATAGCCAGCGGATGGCTTTCCACATTCGGTAACCTCCCAATGATCATCCAAAGACTGTCCGGAGCAGTAATTCCACAAAGACGAGGTGTAAAAATCTGCAAGTCCAAGGTCGCTAGCAGTAGCATTGAAACCCGACTTTAGGAGCTCATCGTCAAAATCCGTTCCGGGAATTAAGTCCATATTCTCTGGGGTATCGATAAAACGAGTATCAATCTATGCCGGGGGAAAGGGGTCAGCTTGCGGCTAAAAATAAAAATAAAATAAAAAGTGCGGTTCGATGGAAAACCCACCTTCAGGAAGTAAAGTCCGCTAATAAGACTGGAACTCTTATTTGTTCCTCCGATCATCACGATAACCACGCAACATAGCGATGCAAGCGTAAGAAGCATGGGCGTGAGAATACACGCAAATCGTCCTGCTTTCCCCATGATGAACCGGTTGTGTTTTTCTTTCTCGCTTGTAGCGTGAATCGGGTATTTAGTGAATGGGGAGAGAGACTCGCGAACCGAATCAATAGGGATGGAAAAAGGGGGAGAAAAAGTACTCGGAGGGTGATGGTATGGGGGGTGAGGGGGAGAAAGAAGGGTTATGTAGAATGGGGTGGGAAAGGGTTGGGTGGGGAGGAGTAGGTGGTAATAAAGCTCGGGAGGGATGACAAGAAGGACCACAGCTGGAGGGTACAGAATAGACAGCGTCGCGTTCTGAGAAGCGTGGCAGCCAGGGCAGACAGGGTCGGAAGGAGGCTGAGTAAGTACCAAAAGCTGACGGTGGGGGGGGTGGTTAAAGATGTGGGTGTGTTTAATAGTGTGAGTGAATGATTGCTCTGGTAGAGGGGCTGACGATCAGATCTACCGTATTGGAAAGAACTCTTGAGGGATGATCCTTTGTGGGTTTCCTTAGAAATTTTGGCGCCAAGATTGGACTGGGCACAGATCACTTGAGCACGGCACTGCACCTGGTTTGTCGTCCCTACGAGTGCGAGTACCAAGGCACTGTGAGAAATTGTATAGTATGCTGGGGCAGTAAGAGAGGGAGTTCTTAGTATAGTATTACCGCGCAGTCCACGGCTCCAGCCTACCGTGTCTGGCGAAGCTAGCGTCATCCTCTTGGGAATCATGACGGTGGCGATACCGGTAATACAATCTCATGATTTTATATGGCGGGAGGAGGAGTGCGAGAAGAGCTCTCCATGAAATAATTTGTCTAACGACTCTTTTCCTCCGAAATCTCTAATTCCCCGCTTTTGAGGTGCGGCACCATTCGAGTGCTAAAAATCCAAGACATGCAGATGGTAAAGCATCCTCCCAAGAAACCACAATCGCTGGTGTGCTCAAGTAAGCTCGACCCCCATTTGACATGATGAACAAGCAACGTGCGAGCTCGTACGGTAGCTTACTACAAGTACGTACTGTAGCAGATGCAAACCATACTAGGAAACCCCTTCACGAAGAATCCACTCCACCAGGAGGAAGACACAAAGACACAAGAAGCAAGAGAGAAGTCCGCAAATCACCACCCGTCTCTGCCAACTCAGCCTCCCTTACCCCAATCCGGCATAACGTCAACAGAGCCAAGCGAGAGGGCTGTAAGGATCTTGTATCACATCTCACTTCATCCGCAAGAATGAGGTCAATCAACAAGAACCGCAGCGTTACCGAACCCAATAATAGCAACTTACCTGTTTCAAGGTCTCGGGGAATCCATGGGAAAACGCCCGCCAAGAAAAATGTAACAGCCACAGTCACGCCCGGCGCCTCATTACCCCTTTCCAATTCGAGTAGGATAGGGTACCGTAGTCTCCACCAGCCAGCCCAACACGGTTCATCAAACGGTCAGCGAGGAGAATTCTGGTAGGAAAATGTTGGTTCGCTGCTTTGTACTACTGTACCGGTAGTACTGTACTCGAGTACTGTATGGTGTAGGCACCTAAAACGGGCTCCTGGCTCTCAGTGCCATCAAGAGTTGGTGAACTATCCCTAATATAGCAGGTGACATTATTGCTTTAGGAAATAGATCGGCGTAGCAGTCAAGTACTCGTACTGTACCGTACTCAACCAAAACTGCCAACCCCAAACTTTGCCTCCACTTCAAGAGCCATTGCCCGAGTACAGTACCGGTGCAACAAGAGTCACCGCTCTAGAATGAAATCTGCCCCGTAAACGTGCTCCCCACTCTACATTATTTGGGGACGTTATACAGGAATAGATAAGATAAAACAATAGCTCGTCGTCGTCGGTCGAAAGGTTGGGAAGACTTGGTTGTCATGGGGGTTGGTTCTAGGCTTCCGGCACCGGAACGCGATATCTCACAGCCTGGCTATCGCTAGAACCACCAGCCACCAGCTGCTTTCCCGTACTGGTACTAGTCACTCTAACGGGTACTAGCACAGCATCATCTCATACAATTACTTGCACATTGTGCCAAGCGGGATTATCCACTCCCCCCTCAGTCAGATAAAAGTCACATCCCAAACTTTTTCCCTTTTTCAGCCGTATCGGTAAGCTAATTTATTATGGGTGTATGCGACCGGGAGGGGTAAATTATTATGATAACACACTCAGCTCTCTGCCGCTTCGTCTGTGCTCCAATCCTGGACGCAGATAGGATGGTTCAAAGCTGAAAGGTGTGGATTTGTTAAGAGCATCCCAGTCCTCTCGCGCCTTAACGAGATCTCAGGATGCGGTGGCATGTTGCCGTGTGGCTGGCCCTTACGAGTACGGTATGCCAAAGACTTCTCAGTGTGGCTGAGCATATCCACGAAGAATTCCTTTTTCACTTTGATACCCCGGATTTCCAGGATCGTGCTGTAGTCGTTTGCCGATGAGTGCGAGTGTGCGCTCCATGTGCTTTATCTAGATACAGTACCGGTATGGTATTTGGCATCAAAAGCAACTAATCTGGTGAAATCCTATGGACCTGCCGGGGATCTGCACCTTCGACGTCTATAAACTTGTTTTAAGATAGTGGAACATATTAACAAACAGTTTCGGAGAAGAATGCGCGGATGGGGGAGTCTCTGCGAAAACAGTGCCTAGAGACCTTAACCTAATGATAATGGGGTCTCGGAACATTCATGGTATGATATTAAGGTCAAACCGGAAGCACCGTGATCACTCAAAATTAGACTTGAGCGAGGTTGTACAAATATGTAACTTGCTGACTCATCTCCCAATTTTCTTATGGCACCCGGACAATGTTTATCCACCTCAGATGGAATACCGGCACGATAACAGTAAATTGGACCGTGTAAGGACGGGAGTGGAAATTTGCCTTGGGTAAGGTTCTGTAGTCCCGTCTACCTCTCTCTTTCATCCTCATGGCTTCTTGCGGTGGGTGAGTAACCCGAAATACCTCATTTGTATCCAAGTGGGCTCAATACATTATGTATCGAGGGCGTGGTCTCTGGGCAGAAGACTATATGGTTCACATGATATTGCACCCTGCGAGTGCCAGAACCATTCCGCCCAGGTGGGGGTAAACCTGTTTTTCAAGTGCAAAAGAATGGGTGAAACTCCAGCTGAAAATTGAAGTCTGATCAGATTGACACTTGCAACTCAATTCACTTCTTGCTGGAGAGTCGGAGCCTACTTCAGCCCCGCCGATTGCCCAACAGCCGTGCTATTTGTGCTCGCAACCGGAGTCTTACATGGGGTAAACCTCTGCATGCAAAAATCTAAAACGTTACCATACCGTTAGGAGTCAAGCCCTTGATGCAAGCTCTCGGATGGGTCAGTCCACTAACCACAGAATCTATTCTCCGATCAGGCTTGGGAAACATGATTGGTGGTGAGTGATGAAGCTTGGTCTCAGAATACGAGTGTTAGCCATCTAGCTGCCCTATTATGTTGGATTGCCTATGATAACGGTGCATGTGGATATGCCGATATGTGATTCGGTGGTTTGCGGTTATGGATGGAGTTGTTTTGTGGTTTTGTGGTGTGCGGTCTTTGGGTATGTCGATGCCCGTTACCGGTACCGTTAGGTATCGGGTATTGGGTATTATGTTTCGTGAGGTTTCTTTCACGCCATGTCATTCGGCATATCTGAGTTTGCATAGGGCATAAGCTTTAGGGATCGTGTAGTATCAGGGTGATTCTAAATTACTTGAGATCACAGAGGATCATGATTTGTTATGATAGTATGGTGTGTTTCTTTAGGGTTCGTTGAGTCTCGAGAGTTGAGTTGCGCGGGGATATATATCTCCCAGGTTGTGTCCTTAGCTGGCGGAGGTGGATGCTTCTTATTCACCATTCTTTCCTAAAAATAAAAATAAATTCAGTCTCCTTCATTCACTGTGATCTGTGTCCTGCGGGTGTGTTGTGGAGTTGCGTCCTATATGCTGGACATAGGGGATTGCGTATGCTTCCACTCCATGTTTGTTGGAATTTTCGGGAGAGGAGCGGGAGGGGAAAATTCCTATATAACAGCTGTTTCCCCAAGTTAAACCACCACTCCCCTTTCCCCAAAGAACATTTCGCTGAGGCAATCTGGATCGGACCAATTCTCTGCACAACTTATCTAACTTCGAATTAACTATCGGATCATTTCACATATACATTTTTTTTAGATAATTTGTGTTAGTATGGGGATACCTCTCTCATGCTGATCTCTCTTCGAGAAGGTTCAGAGCCCTTGCCAGCAAGCTCGGTCTGCACCAACTTTTTCTGATGAGCTCCACTTTTAGGGATCACCAACACCACGTTGGGGGTCGTCCGGGATCTTTCGGCATTTGGATGCTTAGATGTGATTAACCTACCCGTATAGTAATGTAGGCGGGAAGAGTTATAGGAGCATAGTGATTAGGCTAACATATGTATAGGTCTTGTGCTTGCTGATGAAAGCACTTATAAGCAGTGAACCCAAGCGGCCAGTCCGTCCGGCTTTGGGTACGAATGGACTGGCCCAGGATATTTCCGGGACGGCCTGACCACCTGACCACCTTACCGGAAAGCGGCTTTTCGGCCTGGCCTGGACATCTGGCAGCTTTATCTAGGCACCTGGCGGTTTTGACTTGGGTTGCTGCAAGACTTGGCATCGCAGTTGCCTGGGAACCGCCGGGCTTTGGCACCTGTGAATAATTTCTGCCGGACTGACCCAGGCTTTTCAAAACTATGGCCAGACTGGCCGCTTGGGATCACTGCACGGTATAAGTTTCCACTGCATGACATCATACCAAGGATTGGCTGGGAGGTCCAAAGGTACGGATACCCTACTCTATTGAACTTATTTGTCTTCATTTAAACTCACATCCCGTGTTAGCCCTTTTCTTTCCAGTGGTTGTTTTCACTTTCAACCTCTGGGAGACTCGGCTCCTGGAAAGCCCACACCTCCCACCAAGGCTACCGGCACCCTCTCCACGTCTAGAATGCCTCACAATCCTATGTATCCGTTTTTGTTGTCCCATGGGAGTAATTGCACACGATGGCCTGCTGAACGAGTGGTGCTTTGATAACTTCACCCAGCGCAAAGGCTCTATCAAGTCTAAATTCGCTCCTATCCAGTGCTTCAAGAACATTTTTTGTTTAGTTTCAATCAGGGGATACCAGTGTTTCCCTATATAGTGAGCACCCGGCTTCAATGAAGTCAGATGGATTTAAATTGGCCCGCAATAAGTCACGCAAACCGCAGTTTCACGCGAGAGGATTACACGGGAAGTGATACTGGCCATGGGGGGGGGGTTAATTGGTGCTTTGGACAAAGGAAGGTTTGCTTAGGAAGATCACAGCAAGTCCACTCTCATGGATTTGATAGGGCGCCAAGAAAGGGAAAGGGCAGTGGACGATTTACAGTTCCGAATGCGCTTGAGCGCTATGGAGATTATTTTATGTATTGGTGTGGATGGTGTTTCGACCGGGCTGCGATAGTGGACTTGTTTGATTTTCGTTCTCCCAATATAGGGGAAGGTGTTGTCGGTCAAGGCCAATACCCTGGTACGAGGAAGCGAAGGGAAGTAAAGACTTGTGGGAACAGGGAGCTGTGGAAAGGTGGAAGAAGTTGGCCGGGGGAGCGATGATTTTTCTTGTGCATTCTTTTGTGTCTATGACCGCAGTACTTATCAATGAGAGTTATCTAATCGCTCGCCGGTTGGGGATATTTATGATACGTTGCCGTTGCATGGTAGTCTTGGGGGAGATAGAGTTGTGGTTATATCATAGGTGAACGCTGGACGAGTATAGTAGGATACAAGAACTTTTGTGAAGAGGAGTTTGCATAACTTCCCCCCGTCCACACCAGCAACAAAACTAAAAGGAATTCAACACATTCAACCCGCTGCCACCTATGAGGTTTGCCGGTACCTTGTTTTGGTTCAGAGTATGAGAGATGGAGTGTTTTATCTGTCGGTTAAATTGATCCAGACTCTCACCCTTTCCCCCTTCCCCGGACTCCCCTACTATTCACGTCAATTTCCCGGGGACGTATTATATTTGGTATCAGTTCTGGGGTGACCAGAAACGTCCACCCCCCCAAAGAATGCCCATTCAAGCGAGGCGGTAACAGTGCCGTGCGGACCGAGATGGGCAAAAGTCGAGCCGTAATGCCGCGGCTGCATGAAGCAAGCGGGAAGGGTAGGCACCGTTCTTCAACGTTGAAACTGTAAGTTAGCCCCAGCGAATAAAAATTCTAAGATAGACGTCCGTCCATCCATCGACAATTAGACTACCGTACTACTATACAAGTAACTATTCATGCAAGCCCTACTTAGCCGCGCACATTGGAAAACACTGCGGACCCTGCCGCCCTCGATTGGGGCAACTACCGGTACTGTAGGACTCGTGGATGGGTGGCCACGCAATCAATCAACCAATCAACCAATCAATCGATCACGACCAGGGGGATGTGGTCTTGATACGAGAGACATGGAGTGAGTGAGTGGGTCTTTATAATGTACGAGTAACCGTCCTTGTACTGTACTCGTATATATAGTCGAGCCCTCCCCCCCCCCTGGCTTCTCCTATACCCGGGTACGATAGACCATCTTATGAAGAACATACTATCCACCCACCCATTGAGACAAATTTACTCACGCTTTGCAAGTCATGACAAACTCTCCTATTGGATTTGAATTTGAAGGGGATTGGGTTGCTGCACTGCGTGATACCGATAGACTACCGTACTCGAGTATAGGGTATGATAATTACCCACTCTTTTGTCGACTCCTAACGCTTGCGCAAAGATGGGCAAGTTGGTCTTAGTCTACGGTAGCGGTTGGGGATGTGACATCACGGAGCGACGTCACGGCTTGGAAGAAAAAACGGCGGC
The DNA here is from genome assembly GCF_000151645.1 of Tuber melanosporum. Lineage (NCBI taxonomy): Eukaryota > Fungi > Ascomycota > Pezizomycetes > Pezizales > Tuberaceae > Tuber > Tuber melanosporum. The sequence goes on along the minus strand of NW_003299130.1, from coordinate 442,779 downwards.
GAAAGGTTCCGAGCTCATGGGGGCGTTTTGTTTTCCCTCTCTCTCTCGAGAGAGAGGATAGATAGAGTAGAGTATACGTACGGTACTTGTAGTCTGCAGTGGAAACCACCGAGCTGGAATAACTCACGGTATCATACTCGTGCAGTACGATCTGCCATAGTTTACTTGAAATATCATATCACAGCTTCTATGATACTCGCACCGGTACTTGCGGTATCTTGGGAATAGGTATGATAGATAGTAACGGTAAGTATGATAACTGCGAGTACGTAAGCGCGGTAAAAAAAAAAAACCTTTTGACTATGATAGCACATGCTTTGTTTATAGAAATTACGCAGCTTTTTTCACCATACCGGTATGATACTCGAGTACTGTAGACTACTCGAGTACAATGTACAGTACAGTACGGTAACTTAGTCTATTGTAGGAATTCAGCCCCCCCCCCCTTTTTGAGCGCCAGGTTTCAGATTTATAGTTACCTTGTATGACGTTGTGTGAGAAATAGAATTCGGGGGGGAAAAAGAAAAAAATATGCATCAACGTTTTTCAACAGGGGAGGTCGAACCACCTTTTATGATACTCTAAGTACTGTACTGTACTGTACTGTAGCATCTCCTATCCCTACCATACTCGAGTACCGGTATTTCTCTCTCGCCCACCGTACTCACCCACATACAAGTATTCATATTCACATCATACCTACCTACTACCCTACTCACCCACGACACCATTTGCGCAGGCGCCAATACATCACACAACAAAAAATAAATAAATAAATAAATAAATAAATAAATGCCACACCCCTACCGCCTCCGCACCTCCGCCGGTCCGGCCATCGGCAGGTTAACCCCCGTCCCCGTCAACACCCTGGAGAAGACTAGCGTATCGACGCAAAATGCGACGGTCCACCTGGCCCTGCACATAAAGAACCTCCGCACCGCCTCCTCATCCCCCCAATCGCCAGCTACATCCCCCTACTTTGCCCACAAGAACCATGCCAGCGACCTCTACGCCCTGTGCATAACCCTCGTCCCCAAGACTCCCATCTCCGGCGACGCGCTCGTGTGGGGCAACCACTTCAGCCACCCCATTCGTGACTCGCTGCCAATGGCCTTCCCGCTGCTGTTCTCCGCTGCGAGGTGGATTGATCCGAGTCTCGACGCGGACGTGTATGCGGATGAGCCGTGGATATTTGGGCCCGCTCTGGCGTCCATGTCCGCCATCTCCACCTCTTCCCCCAGCTCTCCGCCTTGCCCCGAGAAAAAGGGAGGCGGAGGAGGGGAGGAAGTCGGCGGGTTGGTGGAGGATAATGGAATGGGCCTCACGGCGAAAGCGCGCAGGAAGCACTTCCTGACGGAGCGTAGGAGGAAAGAGTGGGTGTTTGAGCCGGGGAAAGTGTACGAGATGGAATTCTCGGGTCCCTGGTTGGATCTCGCCGAGTTTAGGGTCGTGTTGCCCGGATTCAGGGTGGACATCTTGAAGTATTGGGATGGGCAGCCCCTGAGGTTCTTGTTGAGGAATAGAGCGAGTGGGGAGGTTTATCTGGTTGTTGAGTTTGACCTGGTGGAGGGGGAAGAGGAAGGGTCGGATGGGAGGAGTACCAGTAGTGGGGAGGAGGATATCGATTAGAACAGGTCTTCCATCCGATGTGGAATACCAGTACGGTACCCTATCATATCATACCTTGACAGGGATATCATACACTTTCATTAGCATCGCTGTGCCGTGTAGCCTTTTGCCGGCTCTTTTTTTTTTACCTGTGCTGAATGGTCTTCCACGAATCGTGGAATCTGATAAAAACTGCATGTCCAACTACGGTACCGTAGCCGAATAGATCTATTTACTGTGATACGAATAAATCTCCAGATAGCATTCAGGATATGATCTAAATCCCCCCCCCCCCTTCTTCGCCTCTCATATCTGTTTCTTTCCACCCTCTCCGTTCCTATCAATCCCGGGAATGGGCATCCTCCCACCGGGGGAATCAGGAAATCTGGCAGTCAAGACCTCTACACCCCCCTCCGTCACCAAGAGCGTATGCTCGAACTGGGCACTCATCTTGCCGTCGCTGGTGGTACTGGTCCACTTGTCTGGCCAAGTGGTATCCTTATACGTGCCCAGGTTGATCATCGGCTCGATGGTAAAGCACATGCCTGGCTTTGCTACACCTACGGCCTTATTCTTTGCATAATGGGGTACGTTGGGATTGCAATGGAAGAGCTGGTTGATACCCTGGTCATTTTGGAGTCAGTACGGTACGCCAGGCATACTGTGGTAGGAATTAGTTCACGCACGTGACCAATGTAAGTTCTAACGACGCTGCAATTTCTCTGCTTCGCGAGTTTCTCAATGACGTTCCCGGGGTCACGGAAAAGCATGCCGGGCTTAACGAGTTTGATGGCCTCGTCTAGACAGTCTCTTGAGGTCTCGACTACTCGTACGGTGTCAGGATTTGCTTTTGCCTTGTCACCAACGTAGTATGTCTCGTTCAAATCGCCGTGGAAGCCACCGTGATAGAGAGTTATGTCAAGGTTTATGATGTCGCCGTCTACCAGTTTTCTCTGATCTGGAATGCCGTGGCAAATAACCTCGTTGATGGAAGTGCATATAGACTTGGGGAAGTTTACATAGTTCAACGGGGATGGGTACGACTATGCAGGAAGGGGAAAATTAATAAGGGACCAAATATTTAGGCACGGGGGAGTAGAACATCACGCTCAATGCAAGCCTTATGCGCAATCTCATCCAGCTCATCCGTGGTAATACCAGGCCTAACCGCCGCAGCACAAATATCGAGAACCTCCCTAGCCAGTCTGCAAACCTTTCTCATGCCTCCAATCTCCTCTGCACTCAAGATGGCGATGTTTTTAGGACCTCCCCTGGCCTGCTCAGACTTGGGAACTCCATCCTCGGAATAGTCCGGACGCCTGATGCTCGGGGGAAGTCTTCTTGTCGGGGAGAGTGGATATGCAGGACGTATGCCGCCGGTATAAGGAAAGTTGGGAAATGGGTCGTAAATTCCGGTTTCTGGGTCGGTCGGGAGAGGTGTTGGCTTGGTTAGGTCTTTTAAAGATTGGAGAGGGATAGGATTCTTACGGGCCGACTGTTTATGAATAATTTTGTGCTCAGACTTTAGAGGTGTTAGCGGGTATCTTGTCCTCAGCTATTCCCCATCCCGTACGTCCCTTCGGTTAAGAGGTGAGTAACGGGCACACGGGGAGAGCCCCCAAAGCGAACGCGAAAGGAAAGGAGGAAAGAGTTACCCAGCTGGTCTTGAAACAGTCCTGCGAGCAGAAGAAGGACTCTTTGCCAAGTTTCAGACATGTTGGGCACTGGAGAGTAGATATGGGGTTAGCACAAGCCACTCCTATGCAGAGACGTTTTGCGGTGGCCATCTTTTCTTTCGTTCCGGACAGCCTCCTGGCGTGCTGGATGAAGAACAACGGAGGGCGAGGTTTTCCCTGTGGGGGTTCTGTCGAGAAGGTCCCTTGGGTGGAGGGACGGCGAGGAGGATTGGGGAACGAATCCGAATAGGCGAGATGAGTTGGTTAAAGGTGGTCAGATGGGTTGGGGAAGGGGAATGGGGGGAGGAGCGTTTAAATTAGCGGTTATAATATACTCGAGTAATCACTTTCGAAGCCATTGATAATGATAAATAATCTTTCGATCCACTGAGTCATAACAGTATGATAATATTACGATAATTATCACACAAGATTTATTGCTCCTCCATTCCCTCTACGAGTACGGTACTCGAGTAATCGTTATCCTAGATCAATCTGATTAGGCGGCAGTCCTTAATCCCTTCATGCAAGCGAGACTTGGCGCGTCTTATCAACCGGGCAACTAGGTTTTCTGGACCTTGTACCGTTCACCATTGAGAGATATACCCTTCTCAAGCCTATTTCTTGTCCCTATCATTCATTCTACTCCACTCTTTGATATATCGTCCCCTTCTCATATTGGTATCATACCCTCTCCTCTTCCATCTTCTCCCCAAGGCTTGCGCTTCACCCTTCGGGGGTCCCCTGCTACAGTGCGGTCGGTTGACCCCAAGTCATGATCTAGCTCACTGAAGCTAGGGTAGCAAGCAACCAACCCTCCCTTCCATCAACCTACCCTCCTCTTCCTCCTCTTCTCCCTCTATCTTCCCCGTTTCCATTCCATCCCTTCTTCCGTCTCACCCTCCCCCTCTCTTCTTCCTTCTCTTCCATTCCCTCACCCAACCACACGCCCTCCGGGTTCATTATCACGAGTGTTCAACAAACCTCTAGCCTCATCGTCACAAATATCCGACCATGGATACCCTCCCGCCAGAAATTCTTCACAATATCCTCAAGCCGGAGAATCACCCCGCTACCGGTTCATCGGCCAAGGGATCCTACTTGAGATTGCGCCTTGTCTGTCGTACTTTCAGTGATATTATTGCGCCACACGCATTCGCCAGTCTTTGCATCACCGACGATGAATGCACCCTAGATCGTCTATCCAACATTTCCGGACGCGCAAATCTTGCTCCCTTGTTGAAGTCGTATATTTTCCACTTCAGCGAGCCTCCTATCATTACACGTACTTCACCCCTTTCCATCCCCACCTCAATTTCACTTGACATGCGTAATGACAGAGTAACAGCCTCCAACATGAAAGACTACTTGAAGGTTATTTCCCTACCCAAAGAATTGTATGCGGAAACCATGTCGGCGCACACCGAACCATGCCGTCAACTAATTTCTCGCCTCACCCGAATCCTGAACTTCCAAATTTCGGGGGATATTGAGAGGGTTCATGTAAAGCTTCTCTCCGAATCTTTCCCGAATCTCCAAACCGTTGGCATCACCGTCCACCCTGCCCAGACCCTCTCTGACATACTGCCCAACTTGGACATTACCACTAGCCATAGCGGCAGTAGCAATTGGGGGCCACTTGTCTTTCGCGCCTTCCTCAAAGGCCTTACCCTCCGTGCCGAGTCCACCGCTGGGTTAAAACCTATCACCACTATTTCTATACAGGGTCTCATTGCAGACTGCCTCTTTCTTTCCGGTGACTTCCTTGACAAGGCATCAGTCGGGATGAGAGCCATCCGAGAAGCCAACTTCTCCATGACAATGGCGCAGTCCCTTCATGATGGCACAACCCCAAGTTGGCTCTACCCCGTCGGCCGGCTGCTTCGTGCTTCAGAGGATCTTAAGCATCTAACCCTCAGCACCATCGCCTACCCTAGGCTAAATTCTCTGGTGCACTTTACTCCCATAATCTCAGGGCCAACAAAAACTCCAACGGTTCACCATTGGAAACACCTCACTAAACTCTTCCTCCAACACGCTTTCATTCCCCGCAAGCTCTTCAAAACCTTTCTAACAATCCACAAACAAACACTTTCGCAAATATTTTTACACAAATGCGACATTATCGATCATAACCGTGTCTCAATGCTCATGCACGCCAACGTTTTCACCAACTCAGACCCACAAGAATCCCACCCGGCGCCCTGGATAGACATCTTCCGCCACCTCCGCTCAACAAACAAACCAGTCCTAGTCACCCTCTCACTAAAGTACCTCTCAGAAGGTAAAATAGCGCACGAGCACCACCTCCGCCAGTCCCAAGTCCGCGAGTGGCAAAAGTGGATAATGCAATCCCCAAGCGAAACCATTCCAGAACCCCCCGTCAACCCAGACCCCGAACAGAGCCCGGATGGAGTAGACTCGGAGTTCGATCACGAGGATACGCACTGGTGCCAGGATTGCAGCCAGCTTAGCTATGACAGCGATGGTGACGACGACGGAATTTTCGGAATTGGTTATCCACAGTTTGGGTGGCACGGGGAGTTTGACATTGATGATGAAGCGGATTTGGATGATGAAGAGGAGTTGGATGAAGATGATGATTATGCCGAGGAGGTGGAGTACGTGCTTCATCATAATCATTTCCATCATCACGGAAATCCGGACCTGGGGATTTGGTGAAACTTCTGATATTCCTACCACTGCTACCACCACCACTACTGATATTACTACCTCGTTTGTAACGGACTGACTGTCTGGCTGTGGTTACCGTGCCTTGATCGATTTCCTTTCCTTTCCTTTTTTGTTGATTTTTTAATAGCCAGGTTCTTCTTGTCTGTGGGTGTAGTTATCTTTCTTTTAATTCGCCCCCCCCCTTTTTTTTCTTCTTCTTCTCTCCCTTTTCTGTCTTTTTACCTCATTCGCTATCCTGGCGACCCCTCCTACTCACTTACCTACGTTGTTTGTCATGGTGTGTGTACCGATTGTATTATTATCACTATTATTCTTATAGCTCTGTGCAGCGTGGCTGAGCCACGTATTTCTATCTGCTCGTAGTTGATCTGTCTGGCTATTGCTATACTGTACCGGTGGGTGAGTGGACAGTGTGGGTGGTCTATATATATATATATATATATATCTTAAAAAGTTGCCTTCTCTTTTCCCTTCTCTTCTCTTTCCATTGTGTGAACATTTCACCCAGCTACGTTATGCTACTACATCGAGCTAGGTGGGATCGGTGGGTGGTTAATAAATTGAACTTAATTGATTGCTTGAGCGGTTGAAAGAGTGGTTTGCATTTTTGCCCGGTAGGTTAGGTTTACAAAAAGGCTGGATATCTGCCGTAGTATCGTATTATTTGCTAGAAGTACAAGTGCTAGAACGGTTGGTTAGGGGCTGATCACGTTCCATCACTCGCTCCCAATCATCGCGCCAAAACTTAGAGAGTGTGTGCGCGCGCGCTCTCTTGAACAAGACTAGAGTTATACATTCAATTATGGAGGACACATTGTGTTCGTGTTAAAAGAGTGAAAAAAAGAGTGTCGGAACATCATACACTTTCACATCCACATTATTATCCCCAGCCATCCACCCACCACCCCAAGAACCCCTAACTAACCAACCACAACAACCAAACAAGAGAACAAGAAAGCAAAAATAACAATTATTCATTAATCAAGTCTCAACCCCCAAAGCATGCCCAAGCTTCTCTGCTACCCTTCCGAAAAGACCGGCATTCTCTCCCTTCTCGTCCACAACATCCCCCCCGGCACTATCACTATCGTGCTGCTTATCAACAGTAGATCTCAAGTCCCGCTCTCTCTCCGCTTCGCCCCGAAGTGCTCTGCCGCCATCTTCTTTTTGCTCTTGGTATTTGGGGTCGTCCCGCATGGTTGTCCGCATTGGTCTTCGGTATTCCTGTCCCGACTGTTGTTCTTCTGCGAGGGGGTTGGTGGTGTTGCGGGGTGGGGTTGGGGCTGGGGGGAGCATAATACTAGTGGGTTGGGTGGATGAAGTTGGGGTTGTTATTGGTGCAGTTGGCTTGTTGTCCTTGCAGTCGCCCGCGGTGGTAGTGGTACTAGTAGCAGGTGCAGTAGGATAGGTTCCTGGAGGGTAATTACCTGGTGTAAGAATGGAAGATGTAGTATTATGAATGCTGTTATTATATCCTGTAGGAAAAACCACCGGTTGTGTCGTTGCTATCGTCGTCGCCGTGTTCATATCCCCGGACGTCGTCTCCTTCCCGACGTCCCCAGTCGACGTCTGTCAATCCTGAGGGACCGCGCCACGTTCATCCTCACGGTCACGGGAGTGGGCGTCGCCGTTGAGGCCATCAGCGTTCTTACCATCACGATTGCGGGGAGATTGGCGCCTGTCGGCGCCATGGTCATGTTCGTGGTCACGCTCATGCCTCCGGCTGCCGCGATGGTGTCCGCGATCTACTTCATCATCGGTAATGTCTTCGTACTGGTCATCGTCATCGGCACGATTAAGGGCCGGAGCTCCATGGGTGCGGTGGCGTTCATGCTCATCTGCAGGAACCCATACGCCTGAACCACGCATCGGTCTATCCTGGTCGGTCAAAGAGACTGGCTCACCAATATTTCCACTGCGAGTTCCACGACCGTGAGTACGACGTTGGCGAGAACCACGCACAGACAAACGTGGTTTAACAGCCGCTTTTGATTCGACCCAGCTGGTGAGAGCATCCTCACAATCTTGAATGATGCTATCAAGACATTAGCATAACCTACAATCCCATCATGTGAACTCATAAAACACACCTTTTGCTCGCTTCGTAGCCGTCATAAGCTTCTCGAGTTTCACCGGGAGTAACTGCCGTGTCATCGATAAGTTCCAATAGGTGTTTCCCGTACCCCGCGATCAATGCCAATTTCTCCGAGTGTTCGCGGAGCGCATCAAACTGATAGGTGAACGCAGACTTGATCTTCTCGCGGGTGATATTTGACAGCTGAGCCTCAGCAACAAGTGACTCGGCCTCCGCACGAACCAATTCCTGTTCAAGGACAACGATCTTGGGAGAATTCGGATCCTTGTATTTCAACTGGGCAATTTGATCCGTGATCTTCTGTTTGCCTATCAGACGCCGGTTCAATTAGCACATTTCCGGGTCCTGGCTCTTTATCGCAAGCACTTACGATCCCGGCTAGGCTGCACGCTAGCTTCAATATTCCTGATACTCTTGATGGTAACCCTATACTGATCGTAGCGATCAATGAACTGATCCTCAAGCTCTCCGATCTCGAATATGAGCACGCCCAACTTGTCGGTGATATCTGAAACGTCCTCATCACATTCTTCTCCCCAAATAGAAAGCTGCCGAGCAACATCACGGCGCTCACGGCCAACGAGCTCCATAGACCTCATAAGATTCTTCTCCATCTTCACGAGTTGCGAGAGCTTTTTTGCCAATTCCGGTCCACTAGAGCGGCAGGTATAACCGGTTAGCCCGATAAAACAACAAAACCAGAGGAGGTGAGCGTACTATGCGCCGGCCATAGATTTACGAAGGTTATGACCTGCAGCACCTCCAATCAGCATCATGTTAGCGACTTTGGATCATTCCGCGATCTCTCCCGCTACCGCATGTCAAACAAATCGGCAAAGCAGTAACAAAAGAGTATCAAACGAAACAATTAGAAAGCCCGAGAAGTGCGCATGGCTATTGATATGGGATACAGCGAGAGAGGGGATGAGAGACCAACCAAAATTTCCCCCACCAAACAACCTGCCAACCTTGGTGCTACTAGGTGGTGGAGGTGGTTTCTCAATCTGTGATTGGGTTGGTGCGCGCGACTGGCGCATTGAATAAGTTCGATGCATGACTACTACAATTGATGATGTTCGTTCTCGCAGGAATAAAAGGATGATGGGGGTGATGGTAAAGAGGTGAGGTGGTTGATCAACAGATGTGGGGGTGCCCGGATGAGAAGTGCAAGGATGGCCTGGTTCAACGGGAACGAGGATTGATACCAGTATGGTATCACCGGAGAAGGGATTAACGCACAAAGTACGATCAAACGATAGGAAGCGAGGAAGGAAGAAGGACTGATACTCGAGTAGATGAAAGGGAATCAGCTGCTAATATGCATTGCCTGGAGAAGTAATGGCAGAGTGAAGAGAGGGGAAGAGCGGTTGGAATGTGGAGGAGGAAGTTTGTTCGTTTCCCTCCCTCCCTCTCCCTCCACCCAGCAATGACGCAGACCACCGTTGCCATGATGTCACCAAATTTCGTTCAGAAAGTGAGTGAGTGAGTGTGAGCGAAGCCTGGGTGAAGAATGAGTACCGGAGAACCAACGGAGCCGTGCTGAGACTAACTGTCGTGGGAATGATGCACCAGGCGATCCTTTTTTCCCTGCAAACGTCCCACTCCCGTCATAAGGACCTAAGGCGGTGGGGGAAATCGCGCTTGTACGAGTACGCACGGTTAGAGAACTAGCAGTATTGAGCTCTAGCTGTGAAATCCCAACTGAATGGAATTATGTCATCAATGTTCATGGCGAGAGATGTTGGGGAGAGGGGATAAGGGAGAAACATGTTACTCAACTTACCGGTACCTGTTGGGAATCTTGGAGGCATTTAAGGCTTGAGTGGGGGGGTCTGGATGGATCCCACTTCCTTCACCCCCGAGTAGCGAGCCCTGAGACAATTCGACTCCTGGTCCGATCGATCGTGGCGCGCCGCACTGTACGAGTACGAGTGTTGTACGGTACTGTGCTCCATCATTACTGTACGAGTACGAGTATGGTGAGAGTCTTTTGCAGCCGGAATACTTGGCCGAGAAATATTTCCCAGCCTCAATCCCCAAAGTATTTTCAGCAACCACTCCAATAAGAAATATCTTAGGTTTTTGGAGTTTAAAAGCAGGTTTCACTTTTCGTGTGAGCCATGGAATGTCCAAGACATGTTAAGTACTGCAAACTTCCTTGGCAGAGACAGTTAATTGATGTTTGTCAGGGTATTAACCAGTATTAACGCCATGCTCGGTGGATTAACATACTACTGCCGAGCCAGGGTGAATACCTGGCTACAGGTGTCCCTCACGATATGTTACCTGTATCCAATGATAACGCAACGCACAATTCGATAAGACCCGAAATCGCGCCAAGTATTGGTGCGGTGAGGGGGTGAATACTCGAGCAGAGTGTGGGGTGGTGATAGGAGGCCTGGAGGCGACAAGTGATTGCCCATGATGGCTCTCATTTGGACTTTGTAGATTCGGTGTATTGGAGAGAGAAGTGGGCCAGACGCAGAAGTGAATCGCTTCGTAAGTGAATTTTGCTCAAATCCTCACCGCAGAGTTTTGACAAAGCCAAATCTCCGAATCCAACTCAAAGAAGGGCAAATCTAACTCCATGTGCTACGGCACTAGGAATACCTCCTACACCCCCAGCGTTGGGCCTCAATTGATAATTTTTTTTTTAATTTTTTTTTTTTTTTTTGGCGCATTTCTATCTGGTCCGCTTCCCTGCCCAACAGGTCAGGGAGACTCGAGTAGTTGAGATTAAGAATTCTCAGCCTCAGCCTCGATCATTGATTGATCTTCAGCGTCACACGGTGGCGGATCCGCCTTTTTCACCATTTTTGACCCAAGCGGCATTAGCGCAATATCGGGTTTAATCGGGTGATACGGTGCTTGTGTGCGCGGATATGATATCGTACAGTACAAGTACCAAGCGCCGAGAGACAATTATAATAGCGATATCTTCTTGTACGAGTATGAATACACCGGATCAGGCTTAACTCCCCTTCCGAGGATTTGCGCTGACACGGAAAAATCACGGAAATCACCAGCAAGATATAAAGCTGCCGCATAAACTCCGCACCATAAACTCCGCGAATCCTCCGCTCCATGATTGCAAAGCATTCCCCGTGGCCACTACCGTAATCTCTCTCTACCTACGGCCCTGTACCGGCATCAACTCTCCCGATCAACACTGACCGTCATACTACCCCTAGCACTTCCCATAGTCCCCTGCCCTTCCTCAACCTCAATTTTGACAATGAACTCCCCCGGCACAACTACCAATCCAATGTAGCGGCTCTTAAGAGTTAACTTCACTTTCCCCTCCTCGACAACCCCCTCCCCACTCTCCACCTCCGCTCGTAGTCCATTCCCAGTCGGATACCGATATTCATGTGTTTGTGCGAGTATGAGGTTTTTATCCTGGCCCCCCTATCAGCATAATGTCCCCCGATATATTGAAAACAAAGAATGGATCTCTTTGCTGGGTCGTGATAGTGACGGCGCCGACGACGCTGGTGCCGGTGGCCGGGTGGAGGGGGATGGGTTAGGGTACTTTATCAGTGCACTTCAGCTCGCCCACGAAAACCCTTGTATCGGTCGTGGTGATGCGCATCGTCTTGTTGATGAACTCTTGAAGGACCGGCGATAATGTATCGGTAGTCATGTTTTTTCTCCGGCGCAGGTTGAAAAAATTTAGAATCGATGGCGGTGAATGGGACATTGTGATATTGTACCGGTACCCTACCAGGTTAAGGGAAAAAAGAAAAAAGAAAAAAGGGTTGTTTCGCGCCGTGCGGTAGTTTCGACCCGAATTGACTGATCAAGCTGTGTGCGGGTGAAGGTGTCGCTGGTGTGTGTGTGTGGATGAAGCAGGGCATGGCAATGACATGGGAAGGACTCTGTATGCACGGACCAAGTTGCCAAGATGGTTTTAGCGTCCGCCTCCTTTTCTTCCATAAAGTGACAGAGAAGGCGGAAACGAAATGTTTTGGTGGGATTTCGCTTTTTTGTGATTGCTCATCCGACGCGTTTTATGGGGCGGGCGGCACGGGAGCAGGGAGTTAATTTCGCCTCATAATCGACGGGATGGTCGCCGCCAATCACACACAGGCTTGGTGAAAACATTGTGCGTGGAATTGTGCACCACCAAGTGCTGTACTTGTACTAGTAATTTACAGTACGAGCGCCGTATGGATAGAGAGTTGTTTACCACAAATTCTGCTGACCGCAGGTTGGGGCCTTTTCCTTTTGCCGTAGAATCTGGCCTGTATCATACTTGGAAACGCAGCTACCGTAATGTGTCTGCGAGAAGCATGTGTGCAATACCACCGGTATAGTACAGTATATTTTGTACACGCAATGGCGGTGTGCAGATTCCGGGGAAACTGGTGTCATCGGTGATCGGAACATGGCACAGTTGAAATGCAATCCCGTGTTAATCCCGGTATCTCTCGGCATGATTATCCATCCCGGAGCACGGAAGAAATCAATTCGCCGGATTCAACCCTTTAGACCTACCGGTGCTCAGTCCACCATTTTGCTCCGTCCTGTCATGTCCCGTCCGTTTCTTCATTCTACCTCCGGAAGGGTAAATGGTTATCGATACGACAAAAGGGCCCTGCTACTGGTATTGTGGTGGATACGGCACCCGTGTGGATAAATGGGGCATTTCACAGGTTCAGGGAAGAGCGTCACGCGCCTACGAGTACTGCGGGAGCATGCGGAATCGTGGAGGGGAGGAGAATCGAGAACTTCTGAGGGTTGTCAGGTGATGATAGTTCCGCACACACAACATGCGAGCACTGCACCGGTAGTCTACTCGTATGGCTCTTGCAAAGCTACCGTGAGCTATTCACCTACTCGAGTAAACCGGGAGGCGAGAAGGGTAATGTCGGCGTGCATATCCCAACGTCAAAGTGGTGATTGATAATTGATAATGTGAAACTCACCATGGACTGACGTCGGACTCGACTTCAGCCTATTGGGGAGGAGATTGATAGAAGGGAAATTATGCCTCAATTTACCCCTTCCACCAACCATAATCGCCACATTCTAGAAGCCTTCCGAGATAGGATACGATTTACACAATTGCGAGAACGAATATCGTACTTTGTTGTACTCGTAGATGGTACCTCACTCGTGCGGTACCTTGCACTGATGCAGATGTAACCTATCCCACGTGGATAGTACAAAATACCAGTGCTTTGTTCTTACACTTGTACCGGTACCGCACTTTAGTCTAACCTCTGAGCAGTAGCTTCAACTGGAAGTCAAACCAAGCCAAACCCACTTTAATTTTTTCCTCGGTTTTCTTGGCTGCTTGGCGGGTTGACGGGCATATCGCCGTCTGGGGGGGTGTCAATAGGGTTCTTGGAAGCAGAATTCATACTGTGCCGTATGATACTTCTTAAAGAACGCACTGGCTAGAGACAGTGATAACACATGCTTTTTCCCTTTCTCAAGGCTGATTTGAGAGAGGGGGAGGTTGTGCCCACCGGGCGCATCTTGCTTGCCCAGTACCGGTACAGTACTCATACCAGTATGGTGTGGAGTTTTTATTCGAAAAATTTCCTCCTACCCTTTGCTTCGTTCTCACTTTTTTTTCTTCACTTTTTTTCCCATTCTCCTTTTTCCCTTCTTTGGAGGTGGGATCTTTTTGATGTTGGGGCCTGATGTACTGTACGGCGCCGCATGTAAGGTTTTTTTTTTTTTTTTTTTTTCCAGAGGTTGTTCATTCGCATGGTGTAACAGAGGTTGAGAAAACTTCTTGAGGTTATGATTGTGGACCCTGCCTGCCATACCATACCGCATGGTTGTTTGTTGGAGGTGATTATCGTAGAGAGAACCGGTATCCGTACGGTTCCTTCTTCTCCCGAGGATAGCTGATTTGTGTGAGGGAACAAGGGCAAGGGAATTGATTCATCCGAATTCCTGCAAAAAAAAAAGGGAAAAGAATAAAAAAGAGGGTGCAGGAAAAAAAAAAAACTTGTTCAAATCCCACTCTGTTATGATACCGGGTACTGAAACTGTGAGCACCGTACCGGCACTGTACGAGTGAGTGCTGCACAGGTATTCGTCCCAGGCAAGAAGTGTCCGAATAAAAAATATACTCAGTATGTCCAGTCATCCGTGGGTATCTATGCGCGCGAGCAAAATTATCCTCAATGTTTGGGTACTCCTTTCCTGGGATGAGTGCTCTGCTCGAGTGCGGTACCATAGCTGGATTGTGGTCGGTGATGAAATTTCTTGCTTCCTGGTTGTCGGCTGGGGTGGGCTGGTTAGCTGGGTGTGTGGCAATTGCATGGTGCAGTGCCGTGGCTTGCTGAAGGTAATACGAGTAAGTTACTGTAGAACACCTTCGGTTCTCTCCCTCTTTTTTTTTTTATGGGGGCACCATTCGTCATAAAATCCCGATGCCTCTTGGTTCCGTCGACCGAATGAGCGGGTTCGATTGACCTGCCCTGGGGATTATGATAGTCTACCTACTATTTGAGAGATGTTATCACGGTCTATCTACGAGTAGTGGGATTACCCTTACAATATCATCACCTCAGAGAGTCATACACCGAGGGAGAGAAAGGGGGAGCTCGAGGAATATTTCTAAGCTCTATGTAACCTATTCCCGAGCGCGCGTGCTGAACTTTTATTATTATTGTTTACCCCCCCCCTCTGCTTGTGGCGGTTAAAGTCATCTATGATACCTCTCTGTCGGGTGTTGCTGGAGATAAAGTTTCTCCGGGCATTTTTTAATAATCACGATCAGCTCCGTCGCAACTCGTTCGACATCCTACCGGTATTAGCGGTATGATATTATATAAGAAGCGGGACTGAACTGAAACCACAAACCCTGTCTCCCCCCTCTTCATTTTTTCTCACTCTGTGTGCCGCCGCGCATCTTCATAACCAACTCCTCTCCCACCAATTTTTTTTCTTCTTCCTCCTCCCCACATTCTTCGCCATTCACGCAATTGGGATTTCCCGGGAAAAAAATCCTTCCCATCTCCGCGCAAGCTTTGTGCTTCAACGTAGACTTACCGTCAGATTTTCATCTTCCCCAGCAGCGGACTTGGGAGCAATCTGTGGAGGAAAAGTTGGACAAGGAAGCTTGACCCGTCATCACCTAAGGTGAGTTTGAGTGCTTTCCCAGACAGAGGATCCGGATAACTGGCCTCTTGCTTTCCCTGCGGGAAAGGTATGGTTGGATGGTACTTGGTTGGGTATGTGTGAGAGGGGCGGTAGATTGGGTCAATGAATACGATAGTAGGACAGAGTAGCACCAGTCAATCAAGCAGTTAGGCAGACAAGGTGAGCAGAGGATGGATCAGGGAGGAAGTGGAGGAAGAATAGGAAGAAGAAGAAAAAAGAGGGGAGGATTTCAAAGAAAGTTGCTTGATGCTTGCTTGCTTCCCCCCACATTAATACAATTGGAGGAGGCTCTCTAGCGACTCTCACATATCCACCCCCCGTGTATCTGTCACAGATTGTCGGAGAGAGAGGGAATGGGGCCGGGGAGGTTATCTCCCGGACCTCTACAGTGCCGTGCTCCTCTTCTCCCTGCTTCATCCTACTGCTTGCATTTCTGCAACTGCAGCCGCTCTGCTCTTTGATCTGCTGTTCCTGCTTGATCTCTGTTACCGCCACACTTACCATCTATCCTTC
Organism: Tuber melanosporum; assembly: GCF_000151645.1. Classification (NCBI taxonomy): domain Eukaryota; kingdom Fungi; phylum Ascomycota; class Pezizomycetes; order Pezizales; family Tuberaceae; genus Tuber; species Tuber melanosporum. Next base: position 427,068 of record NW_003299130.1, on the reverse strand, counting down.
ATTCCTTCCATCAACCCCCTCCTTTTCCACTACCGGTACCGGTATTCCGACACGCACCCCCTTCCACACCCCTCTCCGTCCCTCGCTCATATCCAATCCCCTGTCTGCCGAGAAAGTCTCTTTCGGATACTAACAACTCATATAGTATCTAGCTACAACAAACTCCCTTTCGAAGCTATTTTATGGTCGAATTGTCTCCAAACATTCCAGACACGCTCTGAATCCCCCACCCCCTTCCCCCGCTACCCTGCTTTCCTGCTCTCATAGCAGCCTGCCAACACGGCCTCTCAAACGGGCAAAGCGGACCACGATTGTCCATTTACCCCCCCTCTCCGGTATTGTTGCATAATTCTGGGTCACCACGGAGTGCCATTCAAGACGACGCCGTTCCTCGAGAGCCAGTTCCTCCTTTTCTTAAATTCGCTCTTTGAACCTCCATAACCTTTCTCCTCCTCCTCTACCTCCCTTTTTCCCGTCGCATCATCCTCCATTCAGCCTCGTCTGATCGAGAATTCTTGGCTGCGGCCCACCCCCCTCCTCCAAGCTTCGCCACCAGGGATAATCAGCCAGATTTCTCTATCATATTACCAATCTTCTATTCCTTCCTCATACTACCTCCATACTCTCTCACTACCCGACTTTGCTTTATATTTGCTAGAGACAACTGCTTCGTTACTAAACACCCATACCTTGGCTAGACAAACAGAGAATGGGTCAGCAGCCTTCCAAGAGACCAGGCGAAAAGGGTAGCGCGCCGGCAAGCTCCTCCACGACATCGCTCGGCGTAGATGGAAACACCTTACCGATAACAAAGTCGGACACTCAAGGCTCTACAAGATCTATTCGCGGATCGATTCGTAATAAGATTGCAGCCTCGACCAACAAGGATAGTCCTTCGACCTCTCTCGCTGCTCTTCCTAGTGCTACAGACAAGTCTGATGCAGCTTCCGTTCGGTCCTCGACCAGTGCACGATCACGACGAGAGTCCAGAAGTTCTAACCCTAATCTTCCTCCATCTTTAACCTCCTCTCTCTCTCGGTCCGTACCGAACTCCGAACCTTCCACGTCAACGAATACCCCTTACGGTTCTACCAACTCTCTGGTTCCCCCACCGTCGCCGGTTCACGGATATGTTGGAAAGGGCCACTCTGCGGTGGAGGGTGGAAAGAATAAGGAGGTGGACCATGTCTCTGATGTGCCTGCTGGATCTGGTTCCATGCAACCTCCCCATTTGCAAGCGCCCAAGGAATCGATTTTGATAAAGCGGCCGGGCGCTCCGAACCCTGTCACCATCGGAAATGGGTCCACAGAGGGTGGTTCGCCTGGAGCAGACAATATGCAAATGTCCGCACTCAAGTCCATAGACCTCGACGATATGATCACGCGGCTTCTCGATGCTGGGTATGCTGGAAAGGTTACGAAGGCTGTCTGCCTCAAGAATGCCGAAATTACGGCCATTTGTCATGCAGCCCGAGAAGTCTTCTTATCGCAATCTGCATTGGTGGAGCTGAGCCCCCCAGTAAAAATTGTGGGGGATGTGCATGGCCAATACACAGATTTAATTCGCATGTTCGAAATGTGTGGGTTTCCACCCAATGCAAATTACCTGTTTCTGGGCGATTATGTGGACCGGGGCAAACAGAGTCTTGAGACTATTCTTTTGCTTCTATGTTACAAACTCAAGTTTCCGGAGAATTTCTTTTTACTAAGGGGGAATCATGAATGTGCCAATGTTACACGAGGTATGTTGTCACGTCCCGGTTGAATTATAATATTCATGTTACGGGGGGCTACTGATTGTGATCATCCGTAGTGTATGGATTCTATGATGAGTGTAAGCGTCGGTGCACCATCAAGATTTGGAAAACCTTTATCGATACTTTTAACTGTCTTCCAATTGCCTCAATTGTTGCGGGTAAGATCTTCTGTGTTCACGGTGGATTATCTCCATCTCTTTCACATATGGACGATATCCGGCAAATTGCACGCCCAACGGATGTTCCCGACTACGGATTGCTCAGCGATCTCCTATGGAGTGACCCGGCTGATATGCAAACGGATTGGGAAGAGAATGAGCGAGGGGTTAGTTACTGCTTTGGCAAGAAGGTTATCTTGGAATTTTTGGCGCGGCATGACTTTGATCTAGTATGCCGGGCGCATATGGTTGTGGAGGATGGATATGAGTTCTTCAATGATAGGACCCTAGTGACAGTCTTTTCGGCGCCGAACGTAAGTTGAACTCTTAGCTAGTATTTAGAGTCGCTAGAGAACTGACAGAGCGGGTTTATGAAGTATTGCGGAGAATTCGATAATTGGGGGGCTGTGATGTCCGTTTCGGGCGAACTCTTGTGTAGCTTTGAGTTACTCAAGCCCCTAGACTCTGCAGCGTTGAAGCAGCAGATGAAGAAAGGCAGGGGCAAGAGAGCATCGTTGATGTACCAGAGTCCGGTGAGTTGAGCTCCAGTCTCAGAATCCATCACATGCGATAGGTACTGATTATATTCGCCGGAGAATTACAGCCTGCAAGTATGGCTGCCCAAAGCGTCTAAACTTGACGACCGTGTCTTCTATTTTTCCCTAGCTTTTGTTCGGTGTCTGGACGATTATGACTGTAGCATGCCATGAATCACCTGGGTTCCCGAGGCGGGAGAAGAGGTCCTTGACGAATTTACATGATTTTCTGGAAACGCAGAGGGGGCAGTTTATGAGGGTGGGTTGGAAGAGAAGTGAAGTGTGCTCGCAAACCGGTGGGGGTGAATTTTGTCTTTCCATTTTTTTCTTCTTTCTCTTTTTCTCAACTCTTTTTACTTTTTGCTTTCTACTTTCCTTTTACTTTTCCTTTCTTTTCTTTCTCAAGCGTTATCGTCGGTGGGCAGAAGCAAGGTACGCCATTGTGTATCAATACGGAAAATAAGCAAAAATACGTACAATATGTATTTTGACGATGGGCCAGGTTGAAGATAATAGGGGGCACACGAGGAGTTGGCATCTTTGTTTCTTTTCTTTTTCTTTTTCCTCGTCTCCTGTATTTTTTTCTTTTTTCCTCTTCCCCCTCTATATTCATATTCATTCCTATTCGTACTCGTATTCTCATCTAGGCTCTGGCTTCTGGTGTTGGTTCTTTCTTGTCTTGTCACCATTTCTTAATTTATGGGAGGTTTTTTTTTCCCCTTTGCCTGTTCTTGATTCCACACAATAAGTTTCTGCTTTCGGTTCCAAAGTTTTCTCTGCTTCATTTGGGGGATAGGGATGGACTGCATTACGTTTGCTCTCTCCCCATCCCTCTTGTCTCGTCTTGTCTGACTTGGCTCATTCGGGCGGGTGGAGGAAGACTAGACGGGGGCGTTGAATTGCTTTTAGTCTGCGTTGCTTTACTATTTGCGGATGGGTCGGCCATTCTGGATGGATGAGTGTTTTTTTTTTTTGTAAGAAACCTAACTGGCTAGCTACCATACGATGTGATAAATATTCTTTTTTTTTCCTCTTCCTCTTTTCGAAGTTTCTTGAGACTGTGATGCTTGCTTACTTGCTCTTACTGTATGCAGTCATAATATGTCACTCGATCGTTTGGGTCAGGGTCGGACGGTTTGTTAGGGTCAGGGCAGTGAGGTTGATACCGAGGTGTGCTTTGGTAAGGTTTCAGCCTGCCCATTTGGGTGTTCCCGATGATTGGCCTAAATTGTGGCGTTGTATCATTTAATACCGCAAGAACTCGAATAAATGGTCCTTGTACGAGTACTATGTAGTCCAAAATTTCCTCCCCTGGAAAAAAGTCAAAGAACACAACAAAAAACACCGGACCTTACTAGGAGAGGCAAGTTCAACATCCTAGCATAAGGACCAGTTATTCGAGTTCTTACGGTAGGTGGTAGATCCGCAGGCGTACCGTAAAAACTCTTGATCCACCATCTTCATCCTGTGACGAATGTCCATGTAAATTGCGACAGCCCAGAACAAAATTGTGAAAGAAAGTTAATGAGATCCAACACAGCCAAATGACTCAGGCTTTACCACGTCAGGAAATCACTAATACTTCTTAAGAACTTTTAACTCAGAAGCTGAAGATCACAGGACTAATGGAGATGGTGGATTTAAAGAGTTTTTACAATATTAGAACGGACTGGGAGTGGTTGTTGTAGAGATGCAAGTACAGTACAGTACAGATGTTAGACTATTATGCATCACTGCGTAAGAGATATTGCGCGTGCCAGGGGTGCCAAGAGTGTGCGTGGTTAGGCGCCCAGAATGCTTGCTTGCTTGCAACCTGGGTCACCTCAACTGACCGAACTGTTCAGCGCATCATAACTTTGCAGTTCAACCTAACTTTCTATGACAACCTCAGGTAGCTTTGTGGCTCAACATGACATTCGAAGACTAGCATACCATACATGAGCCCTGTGATTCTGGGTGTCCACTGCCTTCACCAAATAATTTGCATCGGTAGACACCTTTGTATAAAAGTTTACTGTTAAAACGTTACGACTAGGTTCAATTCTCATTCATCCCATACTTTATTTTAATTATTATGATACAAGTATGGATGGAGAATATTGCAGTATCGGTATGCGGTTTACTCGCATCACCAATCAATTCTAACTTGGCCTTCAAACGAACTCAATAAAACTAAAATATAATTGAATTCATAATAATAATAATAATAATAATATTATTATTATATATAACAAAAAAACAAAACAGATGTTTCAAAATATTGACTTTATTGGCTTACAGTGAAATATTTTTTAGGTCTATCAAAGGATACTCTACATGCTAGAGGAGTTTTATATGAATTCAATTATATTTGTTGCATTTTCAAAGTTGTACCTTTTTCGCATAACTACACCCAAATAATAATAATAATAATAATAATAATAATAGTGGTAATAGCCAGACTGTAATCCTGATGTGAACATAGACTTGGCTTTTTCACAGGAAACTTTGTGCAAAGACAACTACTGACGTAAATTATTTGGTGAACACTGGCACTATAAACATCTGGAACCATAGAATATTATGTGTGGTATGATACTGGTACAAGTACTTGTAGTCTCTGAATGTCATGTTAAGCAATAAGTTTGCCATCATAACTTACATTGGGCTATAGAGCTATGCCGAACAGCAAAGTTAAACGTAGCTAATTATGGGGCACTCGCCCCCGGTTGCGAGCAAGCTAGAATTTGGGGGTTGCGACATCCAGTCATGCCCTTGGCACGAGTATGATTACGGTCAACCGCTTCAGGTTTTGCGGTACGGTACTCGTATTATGAAGGGAGGGAGGAGCTCTATGGTATGGTATTTTGCTTGCGGTTGGGGGGGGCATTTATTTATTTCTGAGGCTATTATGTCGCATGGTAGCTGGGAAGTTGGGGGTGGGTGGACAGATGGATGTATAGATGGCTGTGGAGATTCAGTCTACGGTGGTGGATTACGGGGCGAGACCGATGATCCGCCGCACCAGCAGTGCTCTCGTTAATGGGATATTGTACCCCAAGTACTTGTTTTTTTGGGTTTTGCAGGATTCCCCTAGTCTTCCCCCTCCTTCTGTTGTCCTCCCCCCCCTTCCATTGTGGGGCCCATATATATTTCCGTCCCTCTAGCTGGCTATTCGTTTGCCCATCCAGGAACCGCCCATGTCACCATAGCAAATCCTGGCTCCCAGCACCAGTCAGCCATAATTAACCCCACTACTGAGGCCGCATGAGAAGCAGGGGAAGACGAGGCGCCTCTTTTTTTGAAGCTCATTCACATTTTTGTTTTTGTAACACAGAAATACAATCACCCTTCATGGTAGCCCATATCATTAGCCGCATGCCGACATTGTATTACCGTATCCCTGCAGAAAAAAAATAAAGAGCAAATAACAAGAAAAAAAGAAAAGGCCCCGTTTTTATTGTTTGTTTAGAATTTCTGGAAAGCCTTCACGCCCTTGCCAGTGCGAGGGAGGACGCGGAGGACGTTGAAGCGAACCTTTCACAAGAACCTTTAGTCAGCTCCGTAGAAATTGATAATGGGGGAAGGCAGGGAGGGGTACAGTTTTCGACAAGGGCCTGCATTGACCGACGGTAACCTGATCACCCTCCTCGACACGGAAAGCTGGGGAAACGTGTGCCGAGATGTTCTTATGGCGCTTCTCGTAACGTTGGTACTTAGGGATGTAGTGCAGGTAATCACGGCGAATGACGAGGGTTCTGTGCATCTTTGTTGAGATAACAGTTCCAGTAAGGATACGACCACGAATGGATACGAGGCCGGTGAAGGGGCATTTCTTGTCTGTTTGTTGTTGAATTAACCAAATCCATTAGCCTTTCTTTCTCCCCATCCCTTGTTGCGTATCTTCCGAATCTCAAAAATCCATTCCTTCCATAATTTTCCAGAATAGGGAACAAACCAATATATGTTCCCTCGATAGCAGTCTTGGGGGTCTTGAACCCCAATCCAACATCCTTATACCATCTTCTCCCACCTTTTCCCACTCTCCTCTTTGCTGGGCGGGTCTTACTAGCAAGGAAGATATGGGGCTGCTTCTGAAACGCGCGCTCAGACTGGACTGTCAATTCGGTAGCCATATTGTCGTCAGTTTGCTGAGTTTGTTCTTGTTGTTGACGGGGTGTTGATGGCGGGGCGTGGGGGAGACGGCCGGGTGTTGGCTTTTTTTTTTTTCGTTGTCCTTGTCGTTGGGTGGGTTTAATTCACTTTCGGCGGCAGCGAGGTTTGACAGGGGCTGCATGGTTACCCGATTGTGTTTTGTGGGTGACTGTGGTGTTGCGAGGGTTCTGCCCTTGATTAGATTGATTTGATTAGATGGGCAAGATTGATTAGATCGTTTGGAATCAAGATGTCGGGTATGGCCCTTGTCTGAGGAGACAACGTCAATGGTGGTGGGATTGATTTTTGCTTTGTTTTATGCAACTGGTGATTACACCGATAGCATTCCGAGATGGCGAGTGTAAGGAGTTTGCTCCTTATTCCTTTGAGATACCACAGCTAAGCTCTACATAGCACGGTATTTCTAGAAGCGAATACGCTACGCAGTCCCGAGACGAGCATCGCCGGGCGAAAGAACTTAAAAAGATTGAGGAATACAACCAACTTGCCAGCACAGTTCAAGAGCAGGTATTTGTCCTCCCCCATGCAGCTGGGGAAAAGCTGACGGATAATAGAGGCTAGCGACAGAGCACAATCTTGAGGCGCTCGAGGGAACTACCCGTCTACTGAGGCTTAATCCGGAGTACTACACCATATGGAACTACCGGCGCGAAATCCTTCAACAGACGCTTTTGGCTAAACACTCACCTCCTGGGATCGCCCTTTCTCCTACTTCAGCTTCCACTCGAACCTGTCTCGAGGATAATGAAGCGAACCAGGACCCAGAAGAGGTTGCCACGTCTGTGCATGCGGCATACACTTCTAGGGCAACCCTCCACCTAAAGGAGGAACTCGCTTTCTTACTACCACTGCTCTCCTCATTCCCGAAATGCTACTGGATTTGGAATCACCGTCTGTGGACCCTCCAACGTGCAACGGAAATTCTACCCGCCGATAAAGCAGGCAACTTCTGGCAAGAAGAGTTAGGCCTTGTGGGTCTCATGCTACGTAGGGATGTTAGGAATTTTCATGGATGGATGTATCGGCGGTTTGTCATTTCCAACATCGAGTTTCCGAGACGGAAAAGTCTTTCTGGCGATGAGGTTGAAAACTCTTCATCGAGGGATACATCGCTTGTGGAACAGGAGTTCGCATATACAACTAAGATGGTTCAAGGGGTTGGCGGCATGAGTAATTACTCGGCATGGCACAACAGAAGTAAACTTATCCCGAGGCTACTGTCTGAGAGAAAGTGTGGAAGGCAGGAGAGGATGGATTTTTTGGAAGATGGTCTCCTTTCACTCCTCATTCTCACCGAAAAACGCTAATAAACGGTCATAGAATTAGAATTACTAAAACGCAATATATCTACGAACCCCCACGATCAGTCGCTTTGGTTCTATCACCGCTGGCTAATATACTCCAATACTATCACCCCGGATCGCGATACACCAAATGCTATCTCACCTTTTATGTCCCGCGGAACAAAATTGCTCATGCTAGCTGCCGAGATAGATACTCTTCAGGATCTACTTGAAGCGCATGCAGAATGCAAGTATATTCTCAAAGCTCTAGTCGAGTACGTAGGCCTATTACAACGGGTCAGAGAGGATCCAAGAGACCCGGAGGATGTTGAGGAGGAAGAAGAATGGACTGCAGATGACGAGGAAAAGAGGCGGGTAGATAGGAGGGTGTGGCTGGCGAAATTAGTCTCGATTGACCCGATGAGGAAAGGGAGGTATCAGGAGATACTAAGGGGTTTGGATTAGCACTGGTTTTCGCTTGCACTGTGTACTGCGGGGTGGGAATTTAAAGAGAGGCAGTGGTAAAATTCTTTTCTGGAGTTTTATGATTTTAGATGGGTTTGAGAATTATAGGGCTTTGTGTTTATTTACAAAACTAATAGTCCTGGGCATGAAGTTTTTGTAGACATTAAATTTTGTAAGTTACCGCATCTTTACGGAAGCTTGTAGATAACGGGATATTCAAGTGTACAATCGAGTGATGCTTTATGATGCATGTCCGAGATCGGATGAAGCGTAGAGTGGGGAGCGAAGAGATTGTTTCACATAATATTATTATAGAGAGTTTTATGACACCCACCGTGAGGGTGTTTTCATTTTTTTATGTTTAGTCGTGGTACGTTTGAGTTTTGTAACTAATGTACACCGTCTGTAAACTATTTGTATCGTACTGACGAGCTTGGTGCCGAAATAATTGAATGTAGACTATCATACGGAGGCAGTCTTGAGTACCTACTCGAGTATATAGTGTATGTGCCAAGAGATCTTTCAAGATTAGATGATTAAGGGGGTGTCAGTGACAAAGTCGCGACGCAAGATGCAACCAAGAAACTGCAGATCATAACAAACCGCCACAACCAAAACAATCCACGACTTTTCTTATCATACCCAGTAATATTTCCACCTTCACCCTTGCCCTTGCCCCCGCTTATACCATCGATAAGGGGCACGACCTTTGCTCACTGAGAAAGACACTCAAACACCTCTCCCCTTTACACATAACTCTGCACAATGTCTTCAGATCAACAGCAGCTGCCAAAACCGCGGCGCTCTCGCAAGTCGATTGCCGTGATGCCGAGTAGCTCTGTTGCTTCAACTCAAATAAGCAAAGAAAACTCATCATCGACAGAGTCAACAATAGCAAAACCTACTCGCAAATCTCGATCGAAATCATTGGGACCGGGTGGTCTCGATGCGCTGAATGGTACATCTAATGGCCGGGGGCTGAAAGATGCGAACGGTAATGGGAGGAGAGTATCTTCGGTTCGTAGCCACAACTCGCCCCTATTATGTATTCTCAACGAAACTGACTGAGAAACCACTTTTTTGTGAACTTAGATCATACCGCAGGCTCAAGTAAAGTCTATCTTAAAACCCACCTTACCGCTTTCGCCAATCCAGGCGATCCCCGCCCATAGGTCTCGAGGGGGTAATAAGCAATCATCTTCGGTATCCCAACCGTCATTGCAGTCATCCTCTGCAAGCACTTTACTCAATTTTCAACCGCCCCCCTTTCCTTCCAATGCAGTGCCGACCACAGTTCCTGTACGCACTGAAGAGGAGCAACAGAAACGGGCAGAGATTTTAGCTGCGAGAGCTGCACGTCGGCAATCTCTTGGTAACCGCCGTGTCTCTTTCGCTCCGGAGGCTACTCTTCATACTTGGGACGTCGTGGAGTACTACCGCGGTGACGATGGATCATCAACACCTAGCTCTACCGGGGGTAGTAAAGCATCTACACCTGCCACTGCATCTTCAAACCGAACAGGCGATTTCGGCGGTGTTCAGGCGACTCCTACCCCTGCTGCGCCCCCCGATCCAAGGCTTCCAGAAACTCCCCCGAGTGTACACAATAAGGGAAATAATCTCTCAGCTCCAACGCCACCTATGAACTTTAATAATCCCGAAGACGACTTTTCTTCCCCTTTCTCATCAGGAACTGAGGGTGCTCAGAGTCCCTTTGCCGGAATGCCCGAAGCGGAGGCCAGTAGTGATGACGATAGCTTGAATGATTTCGGCGATGACACTGCTGGCGGGCGGACATTTGTTTCGGTGGCGGGCGACACTACTGTGGGGGATATGAGTGTAGATATGGAAATTGCGGATGACGAAGTCACTGGAGCTTTTAAGGCGTTTGGTAAACGCACTGCATGGAAACTTGAAGGGGCTACAGAAACCGGCGAGCAGTCAAACCACTCGGAAACGGATGATGAGGCTGAGAGCCTTAGCGAGGATATGACTATGGAAATGACTCGACCAGTCGGCGGGCTTTTGCCATCCGCCCCTCAGCTTGTGACTGCTCGATCAGGGCCTGACGACGATGACGGCGAAACAGCTATGGACATAACCAGACCTGTGGGCGGCCTTCTCGCCTCCCCCAACAGTCTTGCGGCAACCACCACCGAGGATATGGCTGTGGATATGGATATCACGCGCCCCGTCGGTGGTATTCTGGGGAATGCCGCAAAGGCCCTAGAGAGGGAAAAGCGCAGGTCTCTTGGACTACATCCCCAACCTTTGGTCCAATACGATAATGAAGCTGGAGAGGATGAAGATATGGATATGGACATGACACGGCCACTGGGTGGCGCATTTTCTAGCTGCCCTTCCAGCGAAGCACCTACTTTCGAGGCCGAAAACCAGACCATGGATATGGATTTTACTCGACCTGTCGGCGGTATACTTTCGAATGCTGCAGTCAACGAATCACCTGGATTTGTAGACGAAGACCAGACCATGGATATGGATGTTACTCGACCAATTGGTGGAATCTTGTCCAAGGTTTCGGCACAGACACCGGCCATCGATTTGGAGGATCAGACGATGGATATTACTCGGCCATTGGGCGGCATAATATCTGCTCCTCAACCATGCCCTCCCTCCCCGACCTCACCTGATGCCGAAGAGAATGAGGAGATGACCATGGAGTTTACAAGCGTCCTTGGAGGTATTATTGGGTCCGACAAACCTAACGACACTGATGGGAATGTGGAACCACGAAGGGGGGGTTTGTTAAGTGGGGTTGAGTGGAATAAGGATCAGGAGCGACTTGCTAGTCTTGCAGAAGAGGATGAGGGGGAGTCAGCTATGGACATGACCGTTGCAATTGGCGGAATCTTGCCTTCGACTACAAAGGTGAACGAGCGAGCGGTAAAGGAATCTGCTTCGCTTTATCCTAAAGTTCCGGCTCTGCGGGGGACTCGGGATGCAGATGACACGGGGGAGGAGGACGGGGATCTCAGCATGGAGGGTGTTACTATGGATATCTCTACCGCTATCGGAAGCATCATGCCAAATTCTAGACCTTCGTCAGCCCGAAAAGGAAAACTGGGCGAGCATCAACAAATTGCAAATGAAGCAGTGCCAACACCTGTTGCGCCGTCGATTGCTGAGCTACAGAGAGAGATGGGGACTGTTACGGATCAGGGAAGCCCGACCCCAGCAAAGAGAAGAACTAGCAAGAGGTTGAGTGCTGTATCAGCTACGGGAAGTGAGAAGAGGGTTACTAGGGGGAATAGCACTGCCGCTCGCAAGAGCGTGGAGAACGCACATCCCCAGTCTCCAGTTCCTGCCCCTGCACCAATTGCTGCACAGTCGGGGACTCCACAACGGAAACAGGAAAACCCCCAAGCCACCCCCCAAGCCACGCCCAAATCCGTGCCGAACTCTACTCCCGTTACAAGGATTACCCCGGCTACAAGACCTCCTTCAGTTACAAAGTCTACTCCCGTTAAAGAGCCCATACTACTTACAGTGGAAAAGCGCAAGGAAGACTTCATCTTTGTAACCCCTCAGAAAAAGCTATCAACTCCTCAGCCATGCACACCTCCTGAGCAACTCACCCCAGCAGTGCCGGCAACTAAACCAAAGACTCCGAGCAAGAAGGCCCCAATAATTGAGACCCCACTGCGTGCGGGTTGTATCAATGGGGGTTACTCGATGGGCTCTAAAAAGAGAATTGGCTTCCCGACTTCACCTTCGCCAATGAAGCAGAAAACTCCAGTCAAACATGCTACGCCAATGGCTTTCGGTTCCCCCATGATTACTAAGGGAATGGGTATCGACAAACCCGGCTTGGGATCTCCGCGTATCGCAGCGAAGCTTTCTGAGCGAAAGTCTATTGGAGAGGAGATGCCCTCGTTCTCTCCGATTATGGTGCCCAGGGATTTGGTCAAGGTGTCTAGAGAAGACGATTTGGCCGATGCAGAGGAGGAGCGCAGAGAGAAAGAGAGGGAGACAGAGAGGAGGATGAGTCTTGACCTGAGAAGTAGGATCGACATGTTGACACCAAGGAAGGCCTCTCGTAAGAGTCTGGCTTACGGTGCACTGTTGGCAGGCGCGGGCAAAAGGGAGAGGAGTGATGAAGCATCGGCGGTTCTGGGAGGTGGAAAGCGGAGGAAGAGTGTGGATGGGCCTATTGCTGTTGGCGATAACCATGGTTCTACAACCCCACAGGCGAAGACTCCGAGAATCGAACGCCCTACCTTACCTACACCTGGCTCTGGCCGAAGGCAGACTCCAAGAAAACGGTTAGTTGTTATTGCACCGGAAACACCGGTTATCATCGAGTCTGCTGGCCCTACATCCGGCCAGCCGGGAGGGCAGTCTCCAGAGGAAGCGATGCTAGATCAGGCGCTAGAAGAGGAAGAGGAAGAACCAAAAATCAGTCTTCAAGAATTCCTAAATATGACCAGCATCACTTTCCTTGACGGCCTTACTACAACCAAGCGCCGTCAAACTGGATTCCCAGGCCTTAAGAAGAGTCGAGGAAGCATGGATGATGAAGCCGAAGCTTGCCTAGCAGACTGCATTATCGCCGGCGCTTGCACCGTTCCCATGCTCGACCTCTTCCAACATTCTTGCCGCGAGCTAAAAAAGTACATCCGCGAGGGGCGTGAGGTCGTCAAGACAATCGAAGGCGACACACTGGAGGAAAACCCCCTGCTCTTCCGGGAATATATGGAGGCTCCGCCTGACATCAAGCTTATCATGGACACCCAATTCAAGAATGTCAAAACTCATGCGCGATTCCTGGCAAAGGGGATCTGGTACGAGTGGCGGATGAAACTCCTCGAGGGTGTTCGTGCAGCACTGGAAGAAAACCTCAAGGGCCTCAAAGGCGACGAAACTCTGCTCTCAGAAGCCCTCGCAGCTGGCCAGAAACTCCTCCCAGAAATAATCTCCCGCTTTGAGGCTGCAAAGTCGAAACTAGACTATTTGCGAGAGATGAAGCGCAGAATAGAGGCAGACGATAAGGCGCAGCTCGCCATTGCCCGGGAGAGCCTCCAATCAGTGCAGTCCAAGGTTGAGCAAACAAAGGCCGAACTTGCCCAGCGAAAGAAAGACCTTGAAAAACTCGACGCTCAGCTTTCAGAGCGCGAACTTCGCAAGCAAATGCTTCAGTCCTGCATCGAAGAGGCTGAACGCGTAAAGGAGATGAACAGAGGCTGGTCGGAGGAGGAGGTCAGCATCTGGAAGTCAAAAGTCACGGCATTAGAGCGAAAGCACGGATGGAGTATAATCTCGGCGGTAGATAGGACTATGGAATTGCTCTTCTTGAAGCAGCTTCGCATACTCTGGGATTCATGCGCTCGTGCAGTTACGGGGGTGAAGTATGTCCTGCCAGCTGTTTCTAAGCCTTCGGATCCAATCCCACTTGGCGAGGTAGAGACTACCTTTTTTATCACAGCGCTGGAAAAGAGGTTGTCTGGGGCGGGAAGTTTAAAGGCTGCCGTGAAGATTGCGGACGAGTATTGGCGGAACGCGCTTACTGTCATGGAACAAATCAGACAGGTCCGCCGGTTGCATCCTACAGAAATTACTCCTCTAGAGGGCGGTGATGAGGGACTAGTCGTCAAGGTCAGTGTTCTCATTCCTGAAATACGCTCCAAGATCCGGATTGTGTTATTGCTGGATGGCGATCTTGAAGTCTCTGGCAGGGCGAAAGTTGTGTATGGAGGCGTGAACGAGGGCGTTGTTAGTGGGTTTGTGGAGAGTGGGGTCAAGGCTGGCGCTTGGAGGGGAGTTGTTGAGGAGGTTGTTGGAAGGTGCCTTGATGGAAGGAGGAAGGGGGGTGTGGGAGTTCCTACTAAGCAGTAGAGCACTGCAGAGGGGTTTTTCTTAAAATGTTTGAGTTGGTTTTAATGGAGTGTTTTATTATTATGATCATGGGTGGGTTTGGATTCGCATTTTTTTCTTTTTCTTTTTTTGGGATTCGTCATTATTAGTTCAGTGTTATTGGGATCTTTTTCCTTTCTTTTTATCTATTTCACTTCGTTGTATGGTACTTTTATCATTCTGTTGATGCTCTTTGCCATTACTTTTCAGAGTAAGGTTTGTGTTTTGGCATATGCGAGTGATTGTGTATGATCATCCTAATTCAATTAACTCCTGGGTTAAAAGAAATAATAGTGGGCTATTCTACTCGGGTACTTGTAATATTGCACCCCGTGCTTCATTCATCGTATGTTGGTTGCTCTACGTATCTTCCCGCTAAATACATGTTGCTGGGAGAAATGCCTCCTCAGCTAGTCTAATATGTACTATCATACGCAGTACAACTTTTGAGGAGAATTGAATAGAAAAAAAGAAGAAGGTAATTATAAGGGAGTAAAGGAGGTGAAATTGTAGATAATTATTAAATAAATATGATACAAGAAATAATATATCACAATTAAGTTGTAAAACTTCAGTTATTACTATTACCATCACCAAGATTTATCCTATATCATACTCAATTAAAGCATTCCACAATGCAATTGCCTTGGTCCTCCTTCCAAACAATTTGTACAATAATAATTATGAGATTTTATGTGGTTTTATAGGAATTGCTTGCAAGTAGTAGTAGAACTTTGGAACTTCAAATTATTTTAACTCTTGTCACAAGAAGGAAATAAAAAAGTAGGCAGTAATGCAATTTACTAACTGGTTTGAGTTTCCAACTTCTGTTACTATGTGTTAGGCAGAGATGATCTGTATAGACTTAGAATTGTCTAAGTTAAGTGAAATTTGTTTCGTAGATAGAGATTTGTCTAGGGAGGCTCAAAGGATTACTCATTTCATTTATGACCACTAAGAGTAAGGTAAAGTAGAATATAATCGTAAAAATAATATTATATTGTTAAGGTCTCTTCCCTGTTGCTTGATAATGTCTAAAAGCTTAGGAGGCATTTCGATATTTATATTCTGCTTCTGAGTGTTTGTGAACTAAATCTATTTCTCATACAAATTATATACATCTCTAACTATTACTCACAATATTGGGTATTCTCCAAAAGTGTGAATACAAGGAGACCCTGAAAACCATCACATTCTTTTTCAGTAATTTACTATTTTGCCAGTTGGGGAACTGTGCTGTTTCCAACAGTAATTATCTGATCATTGAAGTTCTTAGACTTATGGCCTAGTTCTCAATGTAACGAGACACCACGGAGTACTATTACAGTTAACCAAACCTATACCCATACCGGTATCAAGAGACTACCGTGGTAGGAATGGTGGTAGACTAGAGTCTACCAGCTAGAGATACTGTTGGTTAAGTACCTTGGTTGGACATACTATACCATACTAAGAAGTATACGGGTACTAGTAAGGAGCGGTAGTTACCCTACTCAGTAGGGTAACCTAAGTAGTCAATTTGGGAGTTACCCTGAATTACTCAATGGTACCTCCGGGTAGAGTTACCTTACTCTATAGAATAACTCAGCCTGCCGTTACCCTACCTTTGGACTAAAGTTACCCTGCCTTGGGCTATGGGTTACCCTGTTATGGAGCCAAGTTACCCTACCTTGAAAGTAACTTGTTACGCAGGACTTTGGGGGAAGTTACTAGATTGTTTGTCACGTGAAACTACATAGGGTGTTCAAATCTCAGATTGTGCGGATGATTCCCGCACAACCAGTTGAGCTCTGAACAAGCTGTAACTTGGAGGTGTGATGGCTAACACCCCCCTCCGGCCCCGCTATAAGTCCCTGGCATCATGGGCTACAGCTTGGAGAGTTGCTATAAGCCTAGTAAATGTCTTCAGGTCGAGATGCTCCTGTAACACTGTATATGTTCCCACCGTCTGTCTGACTGGAAGCTGTCCGCAGGATATATGAGGGCGTAGAGGTGAACCTGGAGAATGGTCTCCAGGTGGTTTTGTGTAAAATGGACCAGAACCGATGGAGTAATACTACTTTGAAGTCTAAGGTAGTATGTGAGATTACTAAAAGCTAGTAGACGAGGTAACCGAAGTCTGTTGCCATGAAAGTGTAATAGTATTAGAGAATTGTTAGGAACTCTGAGACACTAGTCTAAGGTCATGATAAGACCTGCTTCTAGGAGGGTTGACTGTGGGTAGCACCTATTGGTAGTCAACATCCGAAAGGGTCTATTGGGGGCGCTACGTGGCTATCATTTGGAATGATATAGAATAGAGTAGAACCGAATAGATGTTTAGAGGCTGCGGATGCTTGTAGAAGACTAAGTGTATATGGGTAGAGAGTTCTATAGTTGGTATCGCATCTACTCGGGCATGACAGCTTGCCACTGACATGTTCGTGATATGAAGAGTTTTTACTCCTGCGGTTGCATTGTAGATGCAGCGGCTAAAATACTTCTATCGGGTGGATGTTAGAAAACCACAAGAGTAGTCTAGTTCGCTATAGGAGATCTGTGGTCTGACCCGTGGAGGTTAGCTAGGCAGTCCAGGGGAGTTGGGTGCTCGTGAATACAGAGTAGTAATGGAGAGCCAACTGACAGTATATGAAACCTACTTAAGTATATGTAAGTTCTCCTCTACTCTGGCAATCAACTACCTCTCGAGATCAGGACTTAATTGAGTAGAAGCTGTGGCTTAACGATATTAAGTTTTACTGTTTGTTTCTTCAAACTCTACTGTTGAGACTTTTGATATTTATTATATTTGTTCACTTTGCGGAAGAATTCATTTCAGTACGGTCGCAACCTTGGGATCCATCTTTCTAGAGGGAGCCCCCGTTACACTCAAGTCAAACTGTGTTGGCTCCAACTGTTTTTCTTATTGATGAAATGATCAGTTTCATTCATAAGTTGTGTCTGCAGAAGTAGTCATAAATGCAACCTTCTTAGGTTGCCAATTTTAAACTTCTATAACTCCTGATCCAACTGACAGATATTCTCCAGATAACTTCCTACTAGTTTACAGGAAGCAACTCTACTAGATTGACAGATAATCCCTCTGTTAGCAATGTCTGGTTGTTTAAGGTAGCATGGCTTTTAGTCATTGTTTAGTATTAGTAAGAATTCTCGCAACCATGAGGCATCCCCTACATAGTTGTAACCCTCTGTGATAACCTTTGATTTCTCTGGCAGTATCTCCCAAGAGTTCTAAACTCTTCTAATTATTGATGAGTGGATGTGAATATGTTAGCTCTGTATATTAGATTTTTCAATATTCAATATTATATTATTGTATGAAAAATATTCCGTTACTTATGGCCTATACCAAAGATGCCCCATCTTTGAAGCACAGTAACCTTCTGAGTAGTTGACAAATTTAACCTGTTTCACTTCTCAGATCTTGCCA
The DNA here is from genome assembly GCF_000151645.1 of Tuber melanosporum. Classification (NCBI taxonomy): domain Eukaryota; kingdom Fungi; phylum Ascomycota; class Pezizomycetes; order Pezizales; family Tuberaceae; genus Tuber; species Tuber melanosporum. The sequence continues at coordinate 409,413 of NW_003299130.1, read as the reverse complement.
AAGACTTTCTCTTATATATTCTGCGAACAGGATATTCTACGAACAGGATATGGTCGACTGGATGGTGACCATGTATATAATATTATTCAAACACCTTCAGTACCGTAATACTGTTAGGAGTACCAGGATCTGATACTTAGGAACCACTTAAAGTAGGTTAACCTCTCCTAGAATCAGAATCTCTGATTTTCAATACTTTCCTCTGGCTCCCTTATGGGGCCTGCATATTACCACATATATCTATCTCAGTTGCGTCATATGGGTATAATGATACAGAATTGAAGGTGTCAGAATAACACTGTATATATTGCTGCTGTCTGTCTAACTGAATCCTCTTTGCAGGACATAGGAGAGGGGACCATTGGCAAGGTCTGGGAAGTGAAATAGAGTAAATCTGTCAACTACTCAGAGAGTTACAAGACTTTAAAGATAGGTTATCTTTGGTATGAGCCATAGGTAATAGGATATTTTCACACAAAGATATGATATTGAATGTTAGAAAATCTATACAAAAAGCCAATATATTCATGTCTACCTCATAAGAATTAGAAAAGTTGAGAACTCCTAGGAAATACTATACAGAAGCCAATAGACTTCATAGAGTGTTACAACTAAGTTGAGGGATACATCATAATTGTAGGAATTGTCACCAATACTCTACAATGGCCAAAGCCTTACAATCTAGGATAGCCAAGAGTTGCCAACTAAGAGATTATTTACCAATCCAGTAGAATAACTTCTAGCAAATCAGTAGGAAGTTATCTGGAAGAAATCCGCAGGTTAAGTTAGAAATTATAGAGGTTTAAAGTAGGTGACCTAGAAAGGTTACATATATGACTACTCTCGCAGACTCAGCCCCAAGATAAAACTGAGCATTTCATTAACAGGGAAGACAATTGGAGACAACTCAGTTCAACTGGAGAACTAGAATAAAAGTTTGAGAACTCTAATAATTGAGTAATTACTATTGAAAACTATAAAGCTTTCTATGAAACAAAATCGTAATTACCAAAGAGAATGTAATATTTTTCAGGGTCTCTTGGTATCTATACTTTTGGAGACTGTCAGATATTGTGAGTTATATATGAGAGGTATATAATTTATATGAGAAATAGATGTAGTCTGCTGTAACCGGTACAGGTACTTGGTTATTGGTTTTGTTTTATGTTTTGTTTTAAGTATCGCTTTGATACTTGGTTTTGTTTTATATTTTGTTTTAAGTATTGCTTTGATACTTGGTTTGTTTTAAGTATTGTTTGATACTTGGTTTTGTTTTATGTTTTGTTTTAAGTATTGCTTTGATACTTGGTTTGTTTTAAGTATTGTTTGATACTTGGTTTTGTTTTATATTTTGTTTTAAGTATTGCTTTGATACTTGATTTTGTTTTATGTTTTATTTTAAGTATTGCTTTGATACTTAATTAGTTTTACCAAAGTGTATCGATTAATACCTTTGATTAGTTTCGTTCATGCTAGACATGAACAGATTTGTGTATTTAAAGACCGCCTGCTTCTACGATAGAAAAGACAGACTTCGATAGACATTATTTCAATATACTTGATTGAATGGTTACTTTTTTGTTCCTCAGTATGCCATCGAAATCTCCTTTAGTTCTCAGCTCTTGCCTCCTTTCTAGTAGAACAGGCCACCTGCCAACTATCGTATCTTTACCGATAACATGACTAGCACCTTGCGAACACGTTATATCTGTGAACACGCAGACATGAGATATAAATATTAAAGTATCTTCCAAGCCTTTAGACCTTGTCATACAAGGGAGAAGAAACTTTAATAATATAATATTGATTACACAATTCTATTCTACTTTACTACTTTACTCTTAGTTATAAACAAAACAAGTTACATTGAGCCTTCCAAGACAGTTCTCTATCTACAGAACAAATCTCAATTGGCCTAGTCAACTTTGAGTCCATACAGGTTGTTTCCGCCTAACAGATACTATAGTCACTGGATGTAACTGATTTTGATATATGTAATAATGTATGTAACTAGTTTGAGTACTCGGTTAAGGATTTGTTTTATGTTTTGTTTTAAATATCTCTTTGATACTTAATTTATTTAGAGTAAGGCTTAATACTGTTAGGAATATCGGGATCCGATACCTAGGAACTATCCTAAGTAGGGTAATCCTACTCGGAATCAGAATTTCTCGTCTTCAACATTCCTCTCTGCCCTCCTTACTGGGCCCACACATTATCATACTTATTAATCTCAGTTACACAGCTCAATTAGAATATCATGTGATTCCTCTCTGGAGGCTATATGTTCAACTCCTGTTGTCATCAAAGTTATTTCTGGTATGATATTGAGGTATTTTCTACTAATACTTCTTGTAACTGCAAGGCCCTCTGCATGACAACTGAGAACCTCCAACTGAGGGATTATGATTCTATCCTATAGAATCACTTTTCCTCTATACAAGGGAAGTTTCTATATAGAAATCTATTAGTTGGATTAGGATATATTGAGCTTCTAAGTGTGCGATGTAAGAAGGTTGTATATACGACTTCACAGAGTGGTACAGGGTAACTGAGGATTGCTGACCAAGGGAATATCTGTCAATTTAGTAGAATAGCTTGCTGTGAATTTGTAGGAAGTCTTCTAGAAGATATCTATTAGTTGGATAGGGAGTTATGAAGGTGTGAAGTCATACAACCTAGGAAGGTTGCAATTACGACTACCTCTGGAGATACATCTCACAGATAAAACTGATCATTTCATCAATGATAGAGACAATTGGGGCCAACTCAGTTTGACTTAAAAATTACGCCATAAGTCTAAAGACTCTGATGATCCGATAATTATTATTGGAAACAGCATGGTTCCTAATTAGCAATATTATAATTACTGAAAAGGGTGTGGTGATTATAAAGGTCTCTAGGTGTTTGCATCTTTGAGGAATACCTGACATTGTGAGTTATAATCAGAGAGTTACTTAGTTGTATAATAGATAGATGTAGTCTGCGAATATTCAGACATGAAATATAAATATCAAAGTATCTCATAAGCTTTTAAACACCATCAAGCAATAGAGAGAAGACCTTAACAATATAATATTATCTCTACAATACTATTCTACTTTACCTACTTTACTTAGCTCTTAGTAGTCATAAAGAAAATGAGTATAATCTGAGTCTTCCTAGACAATCTCTGTCTATAGAAATGAATCTTGGTTGGCCTAGACAACTCCGAAGTCTATCAGGTTGTCTCCACCTAATAAATACTTGGTTTTGTTTTATATTTTGTTTTAAGTTGTTACAAACTGGGTTGTAATAAGGCAGATTGTAGCGGAGAAATAAGGCTTTCATATAACTTATACTTATGAGTCATAGGCATTTATTGTTATACTATAACTCACAGTTGTAAGTCATATGATGTTATGACATTCACATATCACTCATACTTATGGGTCATGAGTTTCACAAATGTGATGTACTTAGCGCATATAACTTATTATAATAGTTGTGATTGGTTTTAGTATGTTGCAAAGTTGACCCATAGGAGTCAGCTGAGGATCTCATATAACTTGTAGTTACGAGTCATAGAATTGGGTAATGTGAAGGTATGAGTCAGTAGGGTTAGGGTTGGATAAGGTGTTTGTATAGATAGGCAGCTCTAGTGACATCCTGTGTATTGACACTTCGTCGTTCCTATTTTCCTTCCATATAGTTTGTCAACATCACAGTCAACAATTGTGGACCATCCACCCTCCCCTCTACCCCCTTGATGGTTCCTGCCTAGGGGTATGGTTTCTCTTCAATAGCCTCTCTGTAATGATCCCTCCTTGGATAGTTAGTTCATGGCGACGGGGAAAGGTACTTCTCTTCTTCTTCTGTTTCTTTCCTTAGTCTTACAATAGCACTAGGCCTCTACCTACATTACAGATAGTACAAGACCTTTGTCTTCTATCGAGAACGCCTATCATAAGCTTTCTCTAACTCTTTTTTGTGAAGAACTTTCCTTGGTGTAACGATAATGTTACAATAAAGATAAAGATCGTAAAGGTGTTTTATATTCGTTAAAGTAATTGGTAGGAAAAGTACTTAGAACAAAGCGTGAAGAACCTATCTTCCTTGGCTGCATCGACCTTCTTATATAGTGTTATTTCCGCCCATAGTCATGTGACCCAAAGTGGTCACATGTGTGAAACCAAATCATAACAACTAGTCATATGACCAAAGTGGTCACTTGCTCAAAACCTATGACCTCATAGCAAGGTCATGTGCGAAAACTCATAAACCAACCATAACGCAATAAACAAGTCATATGATCCTAAATGGTCACATGTGCGAAACCCATGACCTCATAACAAGGTCATGTGTAAAACATAAATCATATGTGCAAGGCATACCTGCAAGGCACACTCGCAAGGCACATTTGCCAGGTGCACATTTCATGACTCATAATCAAGTCATGTGCGAAACAAATCATAACATAATAAGTCATATGACTTGAATGAGTCATATGCGTGAAACAATAACATACCCATGACTCATGATCATGAGTCACATGAAAACCTTTTCCTTGCTGGGCCACATTTGTGATACTCTCCTGCTTTTACCTTGCTTGTTCTCTGTTCGCTTGATGGGGGAGTTATCTGGGCCTCACCCAGTAGTCCTGTCTTGCTTAGGGGCTCACTTAGCTTTAGCATAGTCAGCTTCCTCTCTTCATTTCTAGTTGATACTAGCAGTGGTGGAAGTCTTTCTCTCCGCTTGTACGATACCTGTTGGGAAACGTCTAGGCTAGTAACTTTGGGGTCTGTCTCATGGTGAGATTTGATCATACCCACTTAATCATTCAGTCCAAGTTGTGTTCACCTTCCTACTCTCATTCTTCCAATTCTTTTCCACCTGTGAGATTTGATCCACTAAGAGATGCTATCTCTCCCAGAATAAAGGACTACAGAAGAGACATGGAAATATGGCAACAGTTTGGTTTCTACAGTCAGATCTGCTCTTAGGTCTTGGGCCCCCCCTCCGCCTCTCTCCTTCATTTGTATTGGCTCGCATCCTACTACCTCTCCTCATTTGGCTGGTACCCTACTACCTCCTCACTCCACCGTGTAGTATTCTGGGGTTTTGACCTGCTGCATTCCTGTTGTTGATCATTGGCTGGTATCCTTCTACTAGGTGGCATCTCCTCTGCCAACTATCCACTTCAGCCTGGCACCACAGCCTCTGTTCTCGATTAGCAGGTCATGGTATTGTACTACATCTATAGCAAAGCTGGTTGGAGGCATTTATCTTTAGAGCTCTTCACTGGCTGCCTACTTTAGGGGTGGTTCTTTAAAAATGGCAAATCTGGTGGTACAGTGGATAGTTGATATTTTATTTTATGGCCCTTACAGAGCTTATAGTTTACGGGTAGAATTTTTCCTTATGCCTTCCTGCCTAGCTTATTTGCTTTCCCTCCTGTTGGCTACATGTAGTTAGTGGGTGGGTTTTCTTTCAGGCGAGAAATCTTCTTAGACATTTTAGTTGGCTTCTAGGTGAGACACTTTTATATTCAAGTTGTGAGGCCTATGGACTGGGCACCTGAGTTGATTGCTCTTAGAGTGTGTACGGTTGGGTCCATACTAGAGGGTCTTAGAGGTATGGATTTTCCCTTAGTCCAGGGTGGAGGTGTTTTCTTAATGTCATAGCTTATGCTACATATATTATTCTTGGACCTTAAACAAATAATTAAATAATTATAAACAAAAACAAAAACAAAAAGAACATCCTGTGTAGCCTCTGTTGCTTCTATTTATATGCTCTGTCACTCCTATTTTTCTCCCACATAGTTTGGCAACACCATGTCAACTATCGTGGGCTTCTCTTACTCCCTTCTGCTCCCTAGATAGTTTCTGCCTGGGGGTACAGACAACTCTTCTACACTCTCTCGCCTTTGCCTTACTTGTCTCTTGTCCTCTTTATTGGGGAGTTATCTGAGCTTGTTCAGTAGTCCTATCTCGCTAATGGGGACTCGCTTAGCTTTGGCATGGTTGGCTTTAAGTTTCTCTCTTTGTTTCTGATCAGTACTGGCAGTAGTGGATGTCTTTCTCCCCACTTGTACAATTCCCATTGGGGAACATCTTGGCTAGTAAATTTAGGGTCTCTCTTACTGAGAAATTCGACCATACCTGTCTAGTCGCTCAGTTCAAGCTACTGTCACCTTCCTACCCTCACCCTTCTGACTCCCTAATACTAGTAGGATCCTTTCCACTAACTGATACTATCTCTTGGAGAACAAGAGATTACATGAGAGATATGGTAATACAGCTAAGGTTTGGTAATAGTCAGGTCAGCACTGGGACTTAGGTCCTTGCTTCCATTTTCTCTTCAGTTATGTTAGCTGGTACCCTATTACTATTGGCTGATACTCTACTACCTCACCCTCTTTTGCTGCCTCGGGCAGCCCCTTTGGCTCTCCTGAATGGACGGTTTGGGGCTCTTGTTTTGCCAATACCTTCTGCTTACAGTGGGTGCTTTTTCCTTATTCTTTCTCTTGCTTGCCATTGTGGGCTATATACATAAGACATACAATTATATCAACTATACTAGACATCTATTCACTATTGTGACTTTTCAAGATGTGGCTTGATCTGAACTGATCTAGCTGGAAATCTGGTTATTGTAGGAGAGGAGTTAGCTTCGGCCTTTGGTTTGGAGTTTGTTTGGTTTGGGTTTTCTTCTGTTCAGTAGGGGGTGTTGTTAGGAATACTGGGATCCGATACATAGGAATCACTCTAAGTAGCGTAACTCTACTCAGAATTGGAATCTCTGGTCTCCAACACCTCCCTCTAACCCCCTTATAGGGCCTGCACATCATCATACATATTAATCTCAGTTATATAGCTCAATTGGAATATCACATGACTCTTCACTGAAGATTATGTGTTCAACTCCTGTTGTCTTCAAAGTTATTTCTTGTATTGAGTGATTTCCTACGAATACTACTTACAACTGTAAGGCTCCCTACATAACAACTGAGGACCCTCGATGGAAGGGTTATGATTCTATCCTATAGAAGTGCTTCTCCTCTATATGAGGAAAGTTACTGGATAAGAATCTATTAGTTGGATCAGGAGATATTGAGCTTTGAAGTTGGCGACCTAGAAGGTTGCATACACAACTTCATAGAATTATCTAAAGCAACTAAAGATTGCTGACCGAGGGATTATCTATCAATCCAGTGGAATAGCTTCCTGCAAATTAGTAGGAAGTCTTTTAGAAGATATTTGTCAGTTGAATATGGAGTTATGGAGGTCTGAGGTCATACCATTTAGGAACATTGCAATTATGACTACCATCGCAGATATAACTTGCAGATGATACTAATCATTGAATTAATAATAGAGACAATTGGGGCCAACTCAGTTCGACTTGAGAACTAGGTCATAAGTCTAAAGACTCTGACAATCAGATAATTACTATTGGGAACAGTATGATTCCCAGTTAGCTAAATTGCAATTACAGAAGAGAGTATGGCGATTTTCAGGATCTCTCGGTATTCGCACCATGAAGAATTCCAGACTTAGCAAGTTATAATCAGAAGAGATATATAGTTGTATAATAGATAAATGTAGTCCACAAATACTCAAATGCGGAATATAAATATCGAAGTACCTCTCAAGCTTTTGGATATTATTAAGCAATGGAGAAGAAATCGTAACAATATAATATTGTCTTCAAAATACTGTTTTACTTTACCTACTTTACTGCGCTCTTAGTAGTCATAAATGAAATGAGTGAAGTTTGAGCCTTTCTAGACAATTTCTATCTACAGAAGTGAATCTTAGTTGGCCTAGACAACTCGGAAGTCTATCAGGTTGGCTCCGCCTAACAGGTGTACTGTCCAGATGGGGGATTTTCTTCACTTTAAAGAATGGGTTTTTGGACTTTCTGTTTTTACTGTTTGTAGATAGTGGTATGGGAAACTGGTAGGGAAGCTTTTTAAACTATGGACTGGTTGGGTGTTGGTGGCTCTAAGTGAGATCCTTCTGTGTTCAAGGAGTGAAATCTGAGGATTGGGCACCTGGCTGCTGGTGGTAGCCTTTCTAGGGTCACAGTTTTTTCTTCTGGCCACTGTAGAATAAGGCATGGTGGAGGTACGGGTCTACATAGTGGAAGCTGATATGACTCCCGGCCTTACTGTATGTAAAACTAGAGAAATACATAAGATAGTAAAAAAAAAACAAGCACTTCCTGTACAGCACGCTTCGTTACTCATACTTTTCTCATATAGTTTGACAATATTACGGTCAACTATTTTGGGCCATCTACCCTCCCCTCTTCCTTCTTGATAGTTCCTGACAAGGGGTATAGTTTCTCTTCAACAGTGTCACAAATATAGCTTGGCGAGGAAAAGGGTTTCACGTGACACATGGTTATGAGTCACAGGTATGTTATGGTTTCACACATATGACTCATTTGAGTCATATGATTTGTTATGTGTGGGATTTGTGATGCTTTCACAAATGGCTTATATATGAGTCATGGGAGTGCGCCTGGTAAGTATGCCTTGCTAGTGTGCCTTGCAGGAAGGCCCAGTGCATATGATTTATGTTTCGCACATGACCTCATTATGAGGTCATGGATTTCACGCATATGACTCAGTCGAGTCATATGATTTGTTTATTGCATTATGATTGGTTTATGAGTTTTACACATGACCTCGTTATGAGGTCATGGGTTTTGAGCATGTGACAACCTTGGTCACATGACTAGTTTGTTATGATTTGATTTTGCACATGTGACCACTTTGGGTCACATGACTACGGGCAGGAAGAACACAATATAAGGAGGCTGATGCGGCTGAGGAGGATAGGTTCTTCACGCTTTGTTCTAAGTACTTTTCCTACTTCTTGCACTCCGTGTTGGAAGTGAGTATAACCAATACTTTACCTTATTTCGCTCGCGATAAATACTTCATCTGCTGTTACTTGTTTGTGTTTTTCGTTTAGGGTGGTCGGTTAGAAGTTGTTGTTCTCGCTTAGAAGATACTTCAGTGTGAGATATCCGTGGCCTGGTCCCGGTAATTACTGAGTATAGTTTGGGTGAGGATAGCGTCTTCGACAGCCTCCTCCTCCATGGATTCTCCCCCCCCTTCGAGGATGTCGTCCCCTGTTCGGTTCGGCTCCAACCCTTCCTCCTCCCTTGAGACAGCCCGTGCGGCCTTGTCTCTTGCGCCTACTAGTGAGGCTGACCGTGGCCTCATCCCCACAACTACACGGTCATATGTTGCACCCAGAGGAAACTTTAATTTCTTACAGTTTCACCGCTGTCACGGGTGTTGGAATGCGGTGAACACACAGTTTAATGATTTGGTTCGGCAAACGGTCGCTGACACGACCGTTGCTACGATGAAAGAAGTGGAGGTTTTGGTGAGAGGTTTCCTGATTGGGAGAGGCTGTTCAGCCACATGTGGCTTGAACAAAGACACTACTACAGGGCTCTTTGTTTGGTTCAACTCAGACCATGGCTTGGAATATTCTCCAGCTCCCGGACCTTCCCCTCCTAGAGATTCCCAGGCTATAGTTCCTGAATCCTCCATCCCCCCCACCAAGGACAACTCGACCACCACCATGGTTGAGGCCAGCTCTTGGTCCATTACTCCTCCCCTCGCTAGGGCTGTCCAAAGCAAGATGCCCAGCTTCTTCCGCCAGACCCACAATGCAGGGACCGGCTCCTCGACTCCCTCCTTTCTGGCAGGAATATCTTCAGGCGAAAGGGCTCTTTATGAAACCCCGAAGTTCAAGCTGGACGATCCTGATGACGAGGACTATAACTCTCCTGCCTCTGGAACACGCCGCCGGACACGGTTGGCATCTCCTGTTAAGCGATCTACTGCACCTCTCCTTGGTCGCCAATTTTTGAGGGCTATCAACGTCGATGAGGGACGGAAAAAACAGATTGTCCCCGCTCTTCCTGGCCTGCCCCTAGGCGTTCACCAGGGACACCTGGCCATCCCTCCACCTGTTGTGCTCCTATCAACAATCGAGGCCACACCCCATTCCCCATCCCCACTAATGACCGAGTATGTCCTACCTACCTCTGAGGTGCTGACCAGGGACACTCCTATGGAACTGGATGATGGGCGCAACTCGGAAGCGACTGGTTTGGGTGACAGCTTGCACGCCCCTTCACCAGCTATGGGCTCATCACCTCCATCTACTATTGGACGATGGGTGTTACCTCCCGGAGGCCAACTAGAGGGTCCCTCAGAAACCCCCAGTGGCGACTCGACCCTATTAGAAGTTCAGCTTCCAGAAACCCAACTGGAGGACGCCGACACAATAGTGGCCCAGGCAGACTCGATCATATCAGGCGTCTGTGAGATGCTGGATGCTGAGAGGACTCCTTCTCCTGGACCCCACTCAGGTAGTATAATTGGGTCCATGTTGGAAGGCCTGGAGGATATCCAGTACGGCAATACTCAGCCTCTCCTCTCCTCGGAGTCCGGGTCGATTAAAGACGACACAGTACAGGATGTATGAACTTGGATAAACAGTGGCCCCACCTTTGAGGACGAAGGTCCGAAGAACGGGATAAACTATTAGAGTCGAGTTCATGTCTTAGAACGGGCAGTCAGAGCACTAACTGACATTGTTGGCAGGCAAGGGGAGGAGATTGAAGCCCTTCAAGTAAAGTTGTCGCCCTGCCGCCGCCGCCCTACTGCTGTACCTCACAGCACCCCCGTTGTCTCTTCGGAGCCAGCCCTACCATCCCATAACCCTAAGAGAAAGGAGGCGCCAGCGAGGGCTCCTACTGCTAAAGCCTCTTTTACGGAGGTAGTAAAATGGATGGCATATGTGCCCAAGCCCCCCGCTGGCCCACAAGAACGTCCTGCCCGGCCAGCATCAGCCGCCTCATCCCTCTAGTCTAACAGCAGCGGCAGCTCCTCCAGTGAAGGGGGGGTAGTCTTGCGAGTAGCATGTGGAGGTGAAGGCAAGTCTGTTCACTGAGAAGAGGAGGAGGGGGAGGAGAAAGATAAAAAGAAAGAATGAAGGAAACTTGGCAAATGCCTGAGTGGTGCTGCTAGAAGGAGAAGAAAGGCTGCCAGAGGATCTGGTGATGAAAGGGAAGCAGCGACCCCGGCCAAGGCTCAGGAGAAAGGTGATAAACAGGAATCGGCTCCGGAGGTTTGATACACCTGTTACTTCGGCGGCTCAGTCCGGACCAGCAGCCTTAGCCAGCGTTAAAGTAGGTGTAGCTCAGACATGACAGGAATACCGACGGGTACCAATGGGACCTCCAGATCCACTAAACTCGGTACCACCACCACCGCACTCGTCGCCAACCCCGGATGCTAGAGGGAGGCACATCACCATGCGCTTCGCCACTCGAAAGAAGGTGGCCCTGCCAGAGGGTGTCAATATTGAGGCAATCCGAAATCGGATAAATACAACCTTTTCCTATTAGGGAAAGATTCGGGGAAATGCTCCTTATATTCGCGCAGGACATGTCCGGCCGGAAATCGGATGCATCTTCCTGACCTTGGTGGCACACTCTGTGACAGAGCTAGGCAACAGGTTGGACAAGGCCAGGCTCGATCTGCTTAGGGAATTGTCACTCCTGGAGTTTGAATTCTAGAGGAACTAGAAAAAGGTGAAGATTTTTGTTTCTGGTGTTCCGCTTGCTGACACAGGACGAGGATTGATTTGGAGGGTGGAAGGATGGACTGGAAGCGCGGCCTTTGATGGCCTTTGCACTGACTTGGAGCAATCCAATACTGGTGTAGTTACGGTGTCCCGGCCCAATATCATAGGGTCCATACACGCCATGAGGTAGGCCAATGCTGCAAGTTGCGGCATCCGCTTTGTGGTGGAGAATGATGAGGCCATCAAGGAAAGACTGGCAGAGGGAAAGATTTGGTTACGAGGAGGTGCCTGCAATGTCAGAGTCTTTGAAGAGCATTGCCCCCTTAAGGTATGTGGTAGGTGCCTGGAAACTGGCCACTTCAAAGCAACATGTAGCCGCCCCCCTCGGTGCCGATTCTGCTTCAGAGAACATTTTTCTCAAGAACACATGTGCAGCAAGCTGGCTTGTCCTGGGGGAGTGGGTCAGGCCTGTGGACATACCAGGAGACAGTGTTGGTTGTGCGACCAGATGGACCACTTCACGGGATATGAGAGATGCCCAGGTATCAAATCGTCATCCCCGACTCCGCCTTCCTTACCTGCTAGACAAGGGACGGCCTCATTGACAAGACTCGCGAAGGAACCTGTCAGAAAACCGGAACAGCAGGGTAAGAGGGTAGAAAGAAATAAGAGGAGAAGAAGCTGTGGCCGTGGAAGGTCCCTGACACCCAGGCTGGTTGAGATCAGCAGTGATGAGGAAGATGAGGCTCTCTGCCGTAAGTCGAAAAAGGCCAAGGGTAAGGAACCGGAACGGCCTTCCCCTTCCCCGGCACGTGGAATTTTAAAGACCAAGGCTAGCACCGCCACCAAGCCCCGAGATGAGGAAACGAGTTGGGTTACTCGGGATCCGGATACCGGCTCCGCCTACGCCTCTGGCCCTTGCGGCCTGAGTGGATCAGTCGAGGCCCCCTTTTAATGCTTATTACGACAATGGCATTAAATGTGGGGAGGAGTAGTAGGAATCGGGCACTGGCATTTGATTTGTTTTCTTTTGTTGATTTGTTGTTTATTATTGAACCTCCTGTGGATCGGGAGAGTCAACCTGTATCAGTAGATGTTGATGGGTGGGATTTATTTTCTTTTGTTAAAGGGTCAGGTGTTGAGGTATTTATTCGGTCCCACATTTGTGGGCTGTTTGAGGTGGTTGGACATGGGGAAGGCAGTGCTCGGATTGGGTATTGGGAGAAAGGGGCAAAGAAGGTACTTGCTGGAGTTTACTTTCCACCTGGTTATACCAAAGACCAGTTTATCCGATGGTTGGATGAGCTAGAGGAATCTGATATCGTGTTTGGGGACTTCAATGCCAGACATCAAGACTGGGACCCCAATGCGGACTATAACAATACAGGAGGACTGTGGCTGAAACAGTGGTTCACGGCCCCAGCTCGTGATATGAATATGGTACTACCGACAGTGCAAACCTTTCGAGATATTTCCAGAATCGACCTTTGCCTGCACCGGGCACCGTATGTCCGACATCGATACATGGACGCTGCTGGCTGTGAGCATAGTGCTCAAGCCCTTAAGCTGAAAGTGGACCTTTCTGATAATATTATGCGTTAGAGGCCAGCTTGGAAGAAAGCAGTCTGGGAAAAAGTTGGGAAGCAGCTGGATGCCCTTAAAGAGGTGGAAGATGAGAGGTTATGGGAAGGGGTGAGGCGTGTGGTGGATGCGCTCCCGTGAGCCTCCATTGGCAGAGGTCGGTGCGAGTGGTAGACACCGCAGTTGGAGACAATGAGGTTGGACGTAGCTCAGCTACGGCGATACTCCAAGCGCAAGGTGGAACGGACGGAGGAATACAAGCTGGTCAGGAGTGTTTATCGGGCTTGCCTGTTGAGGGCCAGGTTCGAACACATCAGGGCCAAGATAGCTGAAAGTCAGGACTCGGACATTTTTCGGCTGGCATGAAAATTGGAAGCCAAGCTAACACTTCCCTCCATGGCCCGACCAGATGGGTCCTACGCCACGACACATTCCGACATCAGCAACCTGATTGCACAGCAGCTGTCTTCTGGCGATTCTGCTCCTTGGAAAGACTCCAGGATTGATATGGACAGTGCTCAGGAAATGGAGATCGCCCTTGCTAGGTCCCCTACGAACACAGGTCCAGGTGAGGATGATATTGGATATCCTTTCATATGGTTCTGGAAGCGGAGAGACACAACGACTTTGCGATGTTTAGTTGACTACGGGATATGTCACGATATTCTGGATTGGCATTGGGCAGAGGTAGTGCTCATACCGAAGATTGATAAACCCAGATATGATGTCGTCAAGTCATGGAGAATGATACACCTCCTCCCGACACCTGCAAAGGTTGCAGAACGTGTGGCCCTGCTGAGACTGGCCATGTGTCTTGACCTGGGGGAGACACAGTTTGGTTCTCACTGGAAGAGGGGGGTTCACAATGCCATGGTGGTGGTCTTTGAATTCCTACAGTATAATGAGGGCTATAAACGACTGATTTTGTCCATGGACGTTGAAGGAGGATTTGATAACATTGATATTGACCTCCTGTCAGACTTTCTGGTTGCCTGGGGGTGGCCGTCGAACCTGTGTCGGTGGGTGCGAAGATGGACTTCCTGTCAGTCGATTCGTTTCCGTTTTAATGGATACGTCTCCAAGGCCTACTATGTCAGCAAAGGGGTGCCTCAGGGCTCGCCTCTCTCTCCTTTTCTCTTTGGAGCCTATGTGGCAGATATATTCACACCGCGAATGCGTTACTCCCCTGGGGTCTGACAATTGGTAATCTCATACGTTGATGACGGGGTCATTATGGTAGCGGCAGAGTCCTGTAAAGTAGCCCAATATCATGCGGATGAAATATTTGCAAACTGTGACCACATAGCCAGAGCAAGGAGAATGAGGTTCAGCGGCCTCAAGACTCAGTGGATTGGATTTGGGGATAGGGCATGGGGGGAGATGGAATTGTTAGGAGAAATGGTATTGACTTCTGAGGATTTGCGGATTCTTGGGTATAGGTTTAATGTATTTCTTAACTTTTCTTCTCATGTAAAGTACTGGTTGGAAAGGGGGTTGGGTGTTAGGAGAAGGATTTCAGTGTTGGGGAGAGGGTTTGGGAGTGTTGGGGGGCTAGGGGCGTGGGAGACTTACCGCTTGGTGCAGGCAGCCTACCTTCCGACCGTTTATTACGGGCTTGAATTTGTAACCGACCACACATCGTATGTGAAACAGATTCAGGTCCACGTCAACGACTGCCTCCGATCGGTTTTCCGGACTCCTATGAAGCTGGTAAACTATATACTGCTGGCTGAGTTTAGAACACCACCTGTTGCCATCCAAGGAAGGTATCTGCAGAGGAGGTGCTACAGCCGATTTATTAACTACCGGTACTGTGATCAACACCCGTGGTTTGGTGAGATACAGCTCGATTGGAAGCAGGAGGGGATGGTAGCACATCTGCAGAGCTCGGACAAAGAACTCACCTGCCATCCCACAATTATGATTGGGAAAGGCAAGGCGGTGATGGCTGCACGCCACTATTCGATGTACACAGATCTTGGCAAGACCTCAGATGTGGTCATCTACATGGATGGGTCCAAGTCCTCTGAAGGGGCTGGTGTGGCTTGGGTGGTATTTGAGAAAGGGGACCTGACTCATGTTAACGGGTGCTCGGTTCCCCCGTCTTGAAGCATTGTTGAATGCAAGCTGTTTGCGGTTGTCTGTGCACTTCGACATGCCCAAGGAATGGCCAAGAGACGTCCAGTTCATGTGTTTCTGGACTGCGTTCCAGTCTTCACCCTGGTAGACAATATGTTTTTGGAAGGGGATTTGGCTGAGCTGTGGGAAGTTATGGCACCACTGCTTAATGCGTTTAGCCATGTCAGCATTAGCTGGGTTCTGGGATACATGGGCATCGACGGCAACGAGATGGTAGACCAAAGAGCTAAGGCTTGTGTGGGTCGTCCATCGCACCCTCTACATTGGAAAGGGGATAGTTTTGGGATCGGGCATGCAGCCTTGGCCCGCGAGTTGCGTAAAGAAGAGTGGGGGTCCTGGCATAACAGGGAGGGACATGGGTATTATGCTCGTGAACCTAGGGCACCTCGGCATCTTTGTGGTCTTACCCGCATGGATTCCTATGTTTTACTGAGAATTCGCAGCGGGACGGGCTTGGTCGGGCATGACAGCTGTGAAGGGAAGATTAACAGACACCACTGGACTGAGTGACCCTGCTCTGCTATAGGACGACCAGCTGACGAGGACTTGTACAAGGATTCGGCGATATTACGGTGGAGGTCCTGGTGGGTGAGTCACAGGTGGTTAGGCCTAGGGATTCTCCGGCAAGTTGAAACGGTGGACGGGGAGTTGGTAGTGGCAGGTAACCCCTTTGACGGCACACTGATGGTGGAAAGAAGTGGTCGGTTGGCAACCGTAGGGGACCCCACGACCTGCACCCGGTGTGAGAAAAAACACGATGGCAGTGGATGCGTTTTGCTAGGATTGGTAACCATGCCAAAGAAGTGGTTCTGTTTGCCTGACCAGCGACGCTATGACTGTCCCTGTTGCGGGATCGCGATTTCTGCAACAGCCACCCAGAAGTGAGTCACCTTCGCCGAACACTTTGAGAAGAGGCCCCGCTGTTTATGGACATGTCACGATCGGTTTTGGTTTTCATGGCACTAGCAATGGGACGAGCTGGACCTCGCGACTCGGACGTCAGTGGTTTTGTGGTGGGCTAAGACAAAGGGGTTATTAAAAGAGGAGTGTTGTTCATTTTATGGGATGGTTTTGGCCGAGGAGTACTTGTACCTGGGACTACATTATAAAAGGACAGAGGGATGTTGGGATAGACAGTATGTTTCCTTTGTGGAGTACATGGGACAGATTGTATTGGGGGCGGATAGGGGAGAGGGTATGAGACGGTGGCTGGGAAGCGAGGTGGGAAGACGCGTTAATCTGGGGCAGCACTAGTTGCTGCGAGCGCCCATGATCCCATTTAGGTAGTGATTTTTGATTTATGTTTGGGAGGAGTGGTTGCGGGGCGGAATGGTCTGCGGTAGTGTATTTTAGATAGTTTGTTTTATGGGGCGGGGGGGAGACTAGTCATATGCCGGTATCGGTGGTACTAGTATAAATAAAATTAGATTGAATTCTAAGTACTTTTCCTACTTATTACTTTAATGAATACAAAACACCTTTACGATCTTTATCTTTATTGCAACATTATTGTTACGCCAAGGAAAGTTCTTCATGAAGAAGAGTTAGAGAAAGCTTACGATTGGCGTTTCCGATAGAAGACAAAGGTCTTGTACTATCGGTAATGTAGGCATAGGCCTAGTGCTATTGTAAGACTAAGGAAAGAGACAGAAGAAGAAGAGAAGTATCGTTCCCCGTCGTCAAGAACTAACCATCCAAGGAGGGATCGTTACAAACAGCCTCCTGCACCCTTGCCTGGCTCATTTTCTGTTCACTTGACAGGGGAGTTATCAGGGCCTTGTTCAGTAGTCCTGTCTTACTTAGTGGGAATTGCTTAGCTTTGTTATAGTTGGCTTTCTCTCTTCATTACTAGTTAGTGCTGGTAGTGGTGGACATCTTTCTCTCTACTTATACGATTTCTGTTAGAGAAGTCTCAGCTAGTAACTTTGGGGTCTGTCTTGCGGTGATATTTGACCATACTCTCCTAGCCACTCAGTTCAAATTGTGGTTACCTTCCCCACCTCGCACTTCTGAATCCCTATGGCCAGTGGGATCTCTTCTACTAAGTAATGCTATCTCTCAGAGAACAAGGAACTTTATGAGAGAAACAGGAATATGGTAATGGTTTGGTTTCTATGGTTGGATTTGATCTGGGGTCTTTGACCCTCCCTCTACCTCACTACTTTGAATGTGTTGGCTCACACACTACTGCCTCCCCTCTTTTGGCTATTACCCTACTACTCTCTCCCTCCACCACATAGTGTTCTGGGGTTTTAGCTTGCTGCCTGCCAGTCAATCTTTGGCTGGCATCCTACCACTAGACTGTAATCTTTTTGCCAAAACTTCCACTCTTTCAATCTGGTAATATGACCCACATCTCTTGGCTCGCATATCTTAGTATTGCATTACTTTCTAGGTCCAGCAGGCAGGGGGCGATTTTGTATTCATTGTCTCGGCAATGGTAGGCTGTAGGTTACTTTCATTTATAGTTCTTGTTGTTTACAGGTAGAGTTTTTCCCTATGCTTTCTTGCTTAGCTTATTTGATTTCCGTTCTATTGGCTATATGTAGTTAGTAGGAGGGGTTTTCTTTCAGGTGAGGAATTTTCTTGGGCATGTGGTTGGCTTCTAGGCGAGACCTCTTTACCTTCAAATTGTGAGGTCTTAGGACTGGGTACCTGAGTTGATGGTTCTTAGAGTTTGTACGCTTGGGCCCATATTAGAGGGTCTTAGGAGTACAGGTTTTCTCTTAGTCCGAGGAGGATATAGTTTTGTTTATGCTATAGCCAGTACTGCATGCTGTTTTCTTGTACTTTAACAATGAATAATCAGATAATAAAAAAAAAAAAAAAGACCTCCTGTACAGACTACTTATGCAATCACTTAAGTTCTTTCCTATACTTCAAGTTGAATTAATACTCTTATCCCCACAAACATCTCCTGCAATGCTATATGAGGAAGAGGTCTCACTTATAAGAATAAGATGAAACTAAGAAGATATTAATAGGTATTATCAGAAGTAGTAACATAGACAAAGAGTCTCAGCGCTATTGAGATATTGAAGATGTAAGGTTGTTACCTGTTAAAGAAGTAATATATAGAGTAGGATTGTTATATAAGTATCACTTTGATACTTGGTTTATTTTAATTATCATTTGATACTTGGTTTTGTTTTATGTTTTACTTAAGTATTCTTTTAATACTTAGGTTATTTTACTAAAAGGCATCGTTTAATACCTTTGAATAGTTTGTTCATGTTAGGTATGAACTGATTTGTATATTTAAAGACTAATAGTTTCTATAATGGAAACAGCAGACTTCGACTGATAGTATTTCAATATACTCAGTTGAATGTTTACTTCTTTAAGTTTTACCAGTACACCTTTAAAGCCTCTTTTAGTTTGCAGTTCTCACCTCCTCTTTAGAAAAGTAGGTTACCTGTCTACTATCATACCTTTCTCAGAAACATGATTAGTACCTAGCAAATATGCTATAACATGTGGGCCCTATAAGGGAGCTGAAGGTAGATGTTAGAAGCTAGGAATCCTGATTCTAGGTGGAGTTACCCTTCCTTAGAGTACTTTTTAGGTATTAGATCCTGGTATTTCTAACAGGTATATGGATAGACAGGATGGAAATATAGGTGGGCTAGTAGGTGTGGGTATCCTGATACAAGTAGGAATAGATTTTCTGGATAAGTTGAGACCTATCTCTTATTCAATTGATGAGCAATTATTAATAAATAGGAAATAAATTATATATAGTGAAATGGAATGATTAGTGGATTGGTGGGTGGGAATCTACTGATATAATATAAAAAAATGTTATAACAGATAAGTAAGAACTCCCCCAACATAAACTGGTAAAGAAATATACAGGTGAGATAGAGAAATTGGTAGGCCAGTGGGTAGGAGTTTACTAATACAAGTAGGAGAAAGATCTGTAAGGACAAATAAACTTGAGGATTATCTGGGAGATATTAAAGCTAGCATCTTTAATAAAATAAAAAATGCTTGGTTAGAAAAGAGTAATATAATATAAGTTTATGTGATAAAAATATCCAACTGTGAGCTGTTTCTTAAGGAATAGTAAATACTGAGAAAATAGATAAAATCTGATGAGTATTGTCTGTCTGTTAGGTAGAGACAACTAGATAGACTTTAGAGTTGTTTAGGCCAACCAAGATTCGTTTTTGTAGACAGAGATTGTCTAGGAAGGCTCAGATTTTACTTGTTTCATTTACGACTACTAAGAGTGAACTATAATAGGTAAAGTAGAATAGAATCTTGAAGACAATATTATATTATTAAGGTCTCTTTCTGTTGCTTGATGATGTCTAAAGCTTGGGAGGCACTTTGATATTTATATTTTGTATCTGAGTATTTGCGGACTACATTTATCTATTACATAACCATATACCTCTCTGATTATAACTTGCAATACCAAGTATTCTTCAAAGATGTGAACATCTGGAGTCCCTGAAAATCACTACACTCTCTTCAATAATTAAGATATAGCTAACTAGGAAGTGTGCTGTTCTCAATAGTAATTATTCGATCATCAGAGTCTTTATACTTATAGCCTAGTTCTCAAGTCGAACTGAGTTGGCCCCAATTGTCTCTGTCATTGATGAAATGATCAGTTTCATCTACAGGTTGTATCTGCAAAGGTGGTCTTAATTGCAACCTTCCTAGATTGCCTAACTTCAAACCTCTATAACTCTATATTCAATCTACAGATATCCTCTGGAGGACTTCCTACTAATTTGCAGAAAGCTATTCCACTGGATTGACAGATAATCTCTTGGTTGGTAACCCTTAGTTACTCTGGGTAACAGGGTTTCAATTGCTGTTCTAGTATTGAGAATCATTCCTGCAACTATAATGCATTCCTAGACCCAGTTGTAACACTCTGTAAAGTCCATTGGCTTCTACAGTAGTGTTTTTCGGAGTTCTAGACTCTTCTGGTTATTATAGGTTGGATGTGAATGTATTGGTTTCTCATTGAGATTCTTTACCATTTGATACTATAGTTTAGTGCAAAAACGTCCTATTACCTACTGCCTATGCCAAAAATATTACATCCTTGAAGCCTAATAACTCTCTGAGTAGTTTACGGATTTACTCTGTTTTACTTCTCAGACCTAGCTGAAGGTCCCCTCTTATATATCTTGCAAACAGGATCTGGTTGAATAGATGACGGTTACATATACAGTGTTATTCTTTCACCTTCAATTCTGTGGCATTATAGTCACAGGATACAATTGAGATTGATATAATATAATGACATATGGGCCCTGTAGTGGGGTCAGAGGGTGGTGGTGGAGACTAGAGATTCCAGTTCTGAGTAGGGTTATCCTACTTAGAGTGGTTCTTGGCTATTGGATCCTGGTATTCCTAAAACTATCATTAACTATTTTTTCATATTAAATTTTTATGATAAATAAATTTTTTTTTATATATTAACTGGCTTTTTTTTTTTTTTATATTACTTTTCACTGGCAGTAATTTATAATAATTGTATAACAATATAAATCTCCATAGTAAAAGCAAAGGTATTGTAAAATTAAGTTGTTCCCTCATACTTGGTTTTGCTTTACATGTACTAAAGTACTAGGACAAAAGGGTTTATCTGATCAGTGGTTACTGAGTAACGCCTTAAAAAATCCCACATACTCAATAAACTTCCTCTCAACAACCATGTTTCCAAAAACTACAAGCTACCTTACTGACTTTGAAAAGGGGCAAATTGTTGCTTTAAGGGAAAATTTTTATTTTATTCTGAAATAGGACAGCTCTTACTTTGCCCTAAAAGTACTGTTCAAAGTTTTTACAGCCATTATCAAAAGTGGAGTGATGTAAAAAACTTCCCATTTACTAGAAGACCTAAAATTATCGTTCCCAAAACCTATTGCTATCTAGTCAGAGAGTCCAAAAAGGCATACTACTAGCCAATTTCAGAATTCCGAAATGAGATTGTCCCAAATGCCTCTGTTAAGACAGTTAAGAGAACTTTAGCATCAGTTAACATAAAGAAGAGAAGAGCTGGGAAAAGGGCATTTCTGAAGGATGAACATGCTATCAAGAGATTAGCTTGGGCAAAAGAGTATAAGAATTGGACAAAAGAGGACTTTGAGGGGGTCATCTTTAGTGATAAATGCATGGTTGAAAAGTCCAAGGATCTTAAGGGTATTTGGATCTTCAGAACACCTGAGGAAAAGTGCTATAAGCACTATATCCAAGGAGTTACCAAAGAACCTGGGATAAAGTTGATGGTATGGGCTTGTATTTGGAGTAGAAATAAGAGTCCTCTGATTACTATTTTTGACAAGAGTGTGAATAGATTTGTGTATATTGGAGTTTTAGAGGATGGCTTAGTTGATGCCTAGCAGGAGGTGGAGGACACAGTTGGAGATCCTATCTTTCAGCAGGATGGTGCAAAGATACATACTGCAAGAGATACTATGGCTTGGTTTCTAGAAAACAACATACAGGTTATGGAATGGCCACCCAATTATCCTGACCTCAATCCTATTGAGCACTGTTGGAGAAGGGTAAAGAAAAAGCTACACCAATTCTTTCCTAGCATTCACAAGACCAATGGAGGTCCAGATACTAATAGGAGATCTCTAGCAGAAGCTCTTGATATGTTTTGGACTCAGGATATTGAAGGAGAATTCTTGGAAAGGCTATGGGAGTCAATGCCTAGGAGAGTGGCTGCTGTTTTAGATGCAAGGGGATGGTATACAAAGTATTGAATTTTTTTCTTTGCAATTTCACATAAGGTTTTTCTTATATTCAATGGATGTCTATCTAATTTTTCAATTCATTCTAAGCAGTTGTGGTTGCATAAGTAGTAAATTTATAGTGGCTGTAGGGTTGCTGTTGCCGTGCCGGACAAACCCTTTTGTCCCCGTACTTTACATTTATAACTTGCAAGTAATAGTTACGAGATACTAGTACTAAAATGTACCGAGCAAGAGGAAACCAAATACATAGAACAACGTTAGTTGTCATGGGACCATTCCGTATCTTCTGCCCACAGCCGAGTCCATGTTGAATTGCAGTGCGGGGGTGTCGCGGCCGTCGATGGTGCTCCTAGAACCACCTCCGCTGGTATTTCCATCGCTGTTGCCTTCAGAGCCTCTAGAGGTTCCCGAACTGCCCAAACCAGTAGAACCAGTAGAACCAGTATTACTGGTACTTCCCATGTTGCCACCAGAGCTCGTGCTTTCGCGAGTACCTCCGCTCGTGTTGCCGTTCCCATAATCACTATCTTCAGAATTGGAACCTCTCCCCGCTCCATACGGAGCAACGATATCGATGTCCATGCATGAAGTATACCACTACCATCTGGCGGGTTAAAAACGAGTCGGATCAAAAGACGGGGGGGATCACGAACTTCAACATGCTTTGCATTCCTGGACCCGAAATGGCCCGAGAAATCCCAAACCCAGTAGACCGAGTAGGTGCTCCCAATATCCAGATCGTCCGGTAAGGTAAAGTTGTCCACGCAGGGTTTCATCCGCCCCGTTGGTCCCACGCCGCGCTCCTTACTGATGGCCGTGTTCCCTGGCTCCGCGCACTCCCCGTCGTCGTATGTGCTTCTCGAGAGAAATCTTCCATCGCCTTTGCCGCCCCTGCCATCGCTCGTCCAGTCGAGGGCGTTCTGCAAAGTGTGGCTGCTCGAGGGCTTGCTGGTCCCGTACCAGTAGGTGTAGCCACTGAAGGCGTCGGGTGCTTCAGGTCGCGAGACATGGCCGTTTTCAGTGTGGTGGGCGAGAATGTGTGCCCCCGGGGGGGCTCTGAGGCGAGGAAATCCGGCGAGTGGAGTTGTAGGCTTTGATTGGGAGTTGGGTTTACAAACAGGTGAAGATCGCTGCGCCGGCTGATAAGTATTGTGTACATCGACTTCATTGTTCCGACCAGCTATTTTTTTTTTGTGAAGGGTCAATTGAGTTCAGAGGGGGGGGTGGAGGGCGAGAAATACCATAACCACGGATATAACCTAAGACCCCCTTCCCCTCGACTTGGATATCGTCAATCTAGCATGTATGAGTTAGCTGTGAGGGCACTCGATGGGAGTGTATTCGCCTACCCATGAGTGGGATTGGACTCTTTCAATACCCAAGAGTATCAGAGAGACTATAGCGAAGAAACTGGAATATAGCGACCTCATAGTGGCAAAATTCTACCTGCGAAAGTTGTTTTCCGAGTGAGCGTCTGCCGGCAGTCTACAGAGTATTCAGAGGAGTGTTCTCCTTGCTGAATTTTATATACACTAGTTCCAATCTATTCAACTCTAAGGCCCGATAATAGAGCTAACACAGGGGCGCTTCACCTGGGGCTCATGGCACAATTGCATATACTCGCTGCTGCTATCTGCATATGGTCGGATGTTTGGTCTGATCGCTGGATATCGCCTTCTCCACGCTGGTCGCGACGGGATTGGGCAGGGCTAGGGCTTGCTGAACTGTTCCTGCAGGGATGGCTGCAGGAACAACGGATAAGCAACCGAAAGGCAAAATGATTGGCGGAAAGGCGATCCTCTGTTTCAAGGAATCTGTTGCACCCTCACGAACTCGTTGGTCGTTTTGGGGTTCGCTGGGCAGTTATCCAATGTGCTACCCCGCCGTGAAACCAGTCTGGTGAGTGATGCTTTGTGAAGTCTTTTTTTCGCACGCGTTCTAACAAGGATGGAGCCTAGAGGTGATTTAAGGAGTTAGAAACTAGGTTGGATGTAGCGCTGGTACCGTACCAGGAGCTCGAATGGATATATGTCAAACATGGTTGATATTTCTGTTGCGCCTCCTTAGAATCGACTCCTAGGGCTAGGGTTGACAGTGACGTGGCATACTTGCTGTTGGACGGGGATCGTGGCGCCCCAACCGCAAGTTCAATTGTCGAACTTTGTAGCTCCTCGATTGTTCCTAGCCTTTTCCTGATGAAGTTGGAAGCCTGTGACCGGTGAATTAGCGGAACATGTCTGATCACTCGAGATGGGGATGACTAATCTTGTGCCTCCCAATGTTGATGGCGCTATGTATTGGCCTAGAACTCAGATGTTGGTATTGCGGTTGTAGGAAGTGCAATTAGAGGAAATTGGGCTCATACAGAAGCCGAGTTTTTAAGTTGGGATTCCAAAGGCCCAGTTGTGCCATGGCTGTGCTCGTCGGGGGAGGTAAATTTTGGGAGGAATCTGAGGTGCGAGGGTCGGGGTAAAGATGGAATGAAGATGAGATAGTCGGGGGATGGAGGTTTCCTGTAGCTCTTGGGGGAGGGAGCTGAAGCGGTGCTATATATAAGAAAGGGAGAGCAGTTTTGAAACGGCTCTATAAGCCCACTACGTGTTCCCACCAATTGATTCATTATAACCAAGCACCCGGTAAATTGCGCTCTGTTCTCTCTCTTTTGGAGGTAAACCCCATTGCCATCCGCATTCATTGCATCTCGTGCCTCGACCTTTCGTCTATTATCCAACAAGCATTCCCCTACATTCACCGAAACCGAGCTTCATATCTCCGCACCATGCTTCAAACACTACTTCATCCCCGTCAAGCAAGTATCTCAATTCTGCTTGTCCACCATCTTCGGCTTGGAGCCTTACAGACTTTGTACCACCCTCTGTTGCCTCATAGAGACACCCCAGCTCCAGCTTCTTCCCATCCGCATCTACAGCCTATTTTTATTGTCAGGACTAGGGCCACGGGTTACGCAGGGGGTAAATGGGGGGATCACATCTCCAGATATCGTGCCAGTTCCCATCAAGTCACCTGTGTTCAAGCCACATCCTGCGGAAGCATGATGTGCGAGTTGCTGATACGGTGTCCAATAGAGATACCTCAGATTGCTCTGCGAGATCTTGAACCGCTTTCCAGCGCCTATCAGACCACGTTAACAGTATTCACGTCCTCGGAGTCACTGGCATCTCACGCTCTAGATAAGCAAACAACTTGATGTTCAGCGCAGCCTTTGCCTTATCCCCGTACGCGAGATGGGGAAAGCACGGAGGATTTTGTATGGTTTTAACGGGTACGCTGAACTCTTCCAGTGCATCCATAGTGACAATCCATGGTGATATAGTTGTTGCGGACCCCTTACCATGGAACGGGCCTAATGGTTTCATCTCGAACATTTGCAGGTCACGCGAGCTCCAGTCGTTCAGAAGTACGAATCCAAAGATGTGTTTCTTGGCGTCATCAACATTCATGGTTTCTCCGTGGGGGACAGGTTTGGAAACGAAGTATCCCATCTCCAACTCAAAGTCCACCATTTGGCTGGGGCCATAGACAGCCTCTTCGGTCCCTGTCTTGTAGTAGACACCCGATGGCCGTTTGAAAGTGCTAGGTGAAGGTAGTATACTCGAGACACGCGAATTGTATACTGATGGAGCGTAGAACCAATTTTTGGGAATTTGGGGCATTGAAAGGTGGGCCGAGCACTTCCTTGTATGTCAGAGATCAGGCAATAGATGAGCGGGGGAAAAAAAATCCAAACATTTTGGCAATGCTCTAATGAGCAGTAAAAGTCGGAATAGTCTCCAATATGCATTGGAAGATGCATTTTTGTCCTGGAAGCTTCGACGAAGCAGGATTCCTTCACGTGATTTCCTTGGACATCTTCCCTAATGCGTTGCCTTACAGCACTCCTGGTCGCACTGGATAGTTGTGCGAACGCATTGAGGGATGGCTGGTGATTATGAAGTGTTAGATATAGATAATACCTTAAATTAGCCGGTTGGATGGTGCACTAACCTGAGCAAAGGTTCCTGGGATAAATCCCTCGATATCTTTGGCTCCCCCGTCGGCAGCGTACTTCTTCAAATCAAGCACCCTCTCGCCAACCCGTGTAGCACAGCGAGGGTGGGGCGCTTCCTCCGTGGAGAAAACTCCAAAGGGGATGTTGAATAGCGTGAAGGGAGTTTGGGCCATGTCTTCAGAATTGTTGATAGAAGGTGGAATTGGGGAAGGATCTGGCAGCGGCAGGAGATGGGGAAGCAATAAGAAGAAAGTTTCATGATCCGGATGGTTCGGTAATTGATCGGCTAATCGGTGCGGACTTATGCTATTGTTCTGGGGTGGACCCGGGTATTGAATATCTTTATTCGGGGATAGGCACCTTGCACTGTATGTTGAAGGGGTTCACTGCTGGTTATGGTGGTTGTTTGCGGGTGTGATACTTGGATGCAACACGGATACGATAACAAAGAAACTACCGGTAAATTATCTGGTTGGCGGGACCAGGGTAATGTGAGTATAAGAGGTCGATCGCAACCTCTTAGGAAACCACCTGCTCCTCGGCCGCCAGTGACCATCAGGAAAATAATCAACCCTCCTAAAGCCCAATTCTTTCAAGAATAAATCGAATCATCTTTAAAGTAAGGAAAATCCGCAAATCTCTCCACCGAACCAGCTAACTGACGAAAAAGGAAACCACTCAGAGAGAGAAAAACATGTCTCTACCAACTTCCACCCCAATTGAAGGTCAGCTCTCCACCGGCCTCCCAGAAACCTTTTCCCACATAACTACCCACGATCCCATCACCAAGCAAGCCGTCTTCCACTCCTCCCGCCCGGCATCCTGGAAAGTTTTCGATGGCCACCAAATGGCCTTCAACGTAGTCTACACCACCTCGACATTCCCAGTAGACTTGAGTAACGACGCCGATGTCAAGGCCCATGACAAGATGATGGAGGAGTACAAACTCGGGTTGGTAAATCCTGGCGGCACGGTCCTGCGCATGGTGGATTTTGCTCCCGGATATGAGTGCATCATGCACAGGACTGAATCTCTGGATTATGGGATTGTGCTGGAAGGAAAGGTAGAGGCGCTGCTGGATTCTGGTGAGAAGAGGGTTGTTACTAGGGGCGACGTAGTGGTGCAGAGAGGGACGATGCACGCTTGGAAGAATCCTAGTGAGACGGAGTGGGCGCGGATGATTTTTGTACTGCAGGAGTCCAAGGAGGTGGTTATTGGTGGGGAGGTGCTTGGGGAGAACTTGGGTGCGGGGGTAGAGGGGCTGCCGAGTAGCCGTTAGGTTACGGTGCTTGGTGATTCGTGGATAAGTCACTACTTGAGTAAATGCAATTATCAACTAATTTTTATTTATTTTTCTAATTGAAGAATTAACTTGGATATCCTATTCCTATCAATGTCCTATCTAGAAATTGGAAAGAAAGAAACCCCGATAACTACAATGTAGCCATGAGATGTTATTTATAAAGGGGCCATTTCACCCCCTTGTGTCCCATCTCCACAAGACAGGGAAAGGGGCAAAACCCACGCAGATACATGCGCGGGATAGGGAGAAGAGCTGTTAACCCATTGATCTAGAACAAGGAACGGACTCTCCTATATACTGAAGTCTAGTGTATCATGGTTTGCAGATTTTTTCTGTCTCCGTGAGAACCCTGACTTCTCACGCACTTGTACCGGTACTCGCGCTGGCCAATTGAAGTTGGACAGATATAAAGAGTAGCGATCGTCCGACCAATAACGAGCCCACGTAGGACAACATAGTTGATCACATACAATACAGAGAGGCAGCACCACACCCTATAATCTGCTCTTCTCCAGTACGGCGCGTGGCCTGGAAAACTACTGCATACTCACATAACCTGGATTCTAACTTAGCCATTGAAGTTTTTCTTTACATTACGGGGTGTCGCTCCCTGAAGCTTCTCATGAAATCTTTGGGACCTTTGATCAATCGCAGCCTGAGGAAGGGCTTCATCACAAGTGCCTGTTTGGCTCTATATGTTACCACTTATTTTCTACGGCACTGGTATACGATATATCATAGAATCATATCACTCGGCTTGGCGTTTCGGAGATATCAATTTATTAGCCCTGCGGTCACTAAGCCTTGTGAGTGTCCAACTTCAACTCGATACTAGTGACTATCTGAACCACTATTGCAACAATCCAGGCAAAACTGTGCCGAATGATAGTCTATGACTACGGCTCATCCTCTCCAAAAACCTCCCTCACAATCTCCTTTTTATTAACCTTCCCCATATGATTCCTCGGGATAGCCTCCAAAATCTTGATTTCTCTTGGGACCTTATACTCCGCAGCCCGCTTCTTCATCTCAGCCCTCATCTTTACTAAGTCAAATTCTTCGCTTTTGCCCTGCGGTGTGAGCACGAGCGCCGCTGCGACTCTCTGCCCCCACCTTTCGTCTGTGAGACCTACTACTACAGCCTCAGCCACTTGCGGCAGCTCAAGTAATTCTTGTTCGACTTCTAGGGCGGATATTTTCTCGCCGCCGGATTTAAGTACTATTTCCCAATATCAACCCGTGATCCTGTGGGCGGTTGGTGTGATTGGGGGAGCTTACTATCAACGCTTGTCCTACCTTTGATATAGTACGCCCCCCGCTCATCGCGCACCGCTATATCTCCAGTTTTGAACCACCCATCCTGTGTAAACTCCTTTTTCGTTGCCTCTTCCTTCTGCCAGTACTCGCGGAAGACGCTGTTACCGCGGATTTGTATCTCCCCTTCTTGCCAAACTTCCTTGATCTCTACACCATCGCTCACAAGACGTGCTCCGACGCCCGGCAGCGGCCACCCGACAGAATTTGCCATTCGGTCGGTCAGTGGTAAGCGTTGAGAGAGCGCCATACCAATCTCAGTCATCCCATACCGCTCTAATAGATTCCCGCCCAGAGACTCCCACTTCCGCTTTGTACTCGCCGGCAGTGCTGCAGAGCCCGATACCGCTAACCGCAAATTCGACACATTCTTCCTACCCGCAGAGCGCGTAGGCTCCGATAACGTCTCGAATGAGTCTATGAGACGGGAGTATATTGTTGGTACAGCCATGAACAGACTTATTGGCCTCCTCGAGGTATCGGCAAAACGGGACCAGATCTTTTGGGCGTTGAAGGGGAATAGATATTCTACTGCTCCGCCGGCAAAGAGCGGAGCTAGGGTTGCATTTACAATTCCGTGAACGTGGTGGAGGGGGAGGACGTGTAGGAGATGGTCATCTTTGCACATTTCCCAGGCCGTAACTAGAGTTTCTGCTTGGGTTGTTAGATTCTTGTGGGTAGAGACTACGCCTTTGGGGGCGCCGGTTGTGCCAGAGGTATAGATCATTAAGGC
The DNA here is from genome assembly GCF_000151645.1 of Tuber melanosporum. NCBI lineage: Eukaryota > Fungi > Ascomycota > Pezizomycetes > Pezizales > Tuberaceae > Tuber > Tuber melanosporum. Next base: position 380,006 of record NW_003299130.1, on the reverse strand, counting down.
TCCTCGGAGGGGGTCTGGTGCTGGGGAAAGATCTACCGGTGCCGGAGCATCGTGCGGTTTGTTGGGGGGGTGCTCGAAAAGGTCGAGGATTGGTGGGGAACTAGAGCTTGGGGGGAATGCTTGATGAGCTTTGGAATGGGTTAGGATGAATGTCGGTGCGGAGTTTTTAGCGACATAATGAAGTTCTCCGGGTGGGTGGTTGGGGTGCAGAGGAACTGCTATTCCACCCGCTGCAAATATGCCCAATAATGAAACTGCAGAGTGCTCAGTCAGTAGTTGGAGGAATCGTGACTTTTTGGCAGTTAGTTGGTGTTGACGCACCTACATAGTTGTACCCATTCTCTACAAAAAGCGCCACTCGCTGTTCTTGCAAATCGTCAACTTTGGCCTTCTCCAGTAGTTTTCTCTTGAGCTTTGCTGTATCTGATAATAGGCTGTCATATGTAAATTTATCTCCGGACTCGGAGTGAACGATCGCAATGCTTTTTGGATTGTGTTTAGAGAGAGCTTCGAAGATTGGTAGCCGAGGTAATGTCTCAACAGTAATATTTCTTCGGATCATTCTGCGAGCTTGGCGGGTTGTTGAGAAAGGAACAGAGGTTGGGCGTCGTAGAACCGGAATCATGGCCTTATATCCTTTTCTCTGAGCCCTCAACAGAAATAAAGACGGAAGGTGAATACGATATCGCAAGAGAACGGAGACGACAATCACCGAGGGCTTTTCTGTTATTGCACGGAAGGGTCCACCTAAGGTACGATAGCGCCGATCTCGCCAAGACTTGAGGCTCAAGTGGGGCAATCCTAAACATTTCCACAAACAGCATTCTCCACTTCATTTGATCCCTTTTCCGCACTCACGCCCACTGCAATAACAAATGCTTAGATTTGTTAGGGGCTTCGCAAAGATGACGAGCTCTACTCCTGTCGAAGACACAATCCGCCGAAAGGTAGCATTTAACCTTGAATTTTTCCCGTACTTTTCGGGAATGAAGGATGAGCACTGATTTCTCGGGAGTGTAGCTTACCGTCGCTCTCTCTCCGATAACCCTACAAATTTATAACGACTCCGATAAGCATGCTCATCATAAGGCCATGGAAGGTGTCACTTCTAAGGAGACTCACTTTCGGTAAAGCGCTCGTCCTCCTATTTTATGGACCGTTACGCTAGCTAACTCACCGGAAGCCTTCTCATCACCTCCGCCGAATTCACAGGAAAACCTCAGCTTGCCCGACACAGGATGGTAAATGCTTTGCTCAAGGAAGAGTTGGAGCGTGAGGGTGGAATTCATGCGTTGCAATTGAGAACTTTGAATCCGGAGGAGGAAGAGAAGCTAAATAAGAAGGTGGAAGAGGGTGTAGTGGGATGATTTAGGCTTAGTCTAGATAGGAGGATCGCCATTACCCAGGCCACAAAATCATGTTGCTCTCTTGGTTGCTGGGAAAAATGGAGAAGCTTGGTGGCCTGGGTTTGGGAGGGAGGGGAGCGCGGTACAGTACTGTAAACTGGCAAAGCATTAAAGGTGGATACCAACTTGTGTGTCTAGGCAATTGACCCGTTCAATGGCTCCAAGAAGGACTAGGGGGATCTGAAAATATTGAGCGAATAGCTCGGTGCTATTATCTATGGGAAGGATTGTTCGGGAAGTTGGAGATAGGGAAGGTGGGCGAACGTGATAGATTACTGATTCTCTTAATTAATATTATGTACAGTACGAGTGAGTACCATAAAGACCCGAATAATTGGACGGTGTGCTATGTCGTTGGGTTTTCATTTCTCAGTATTGTCAAGAAATTTTGCTTTTTTTTTCTATCTTGAAAGGGTAAGGGGGCTATGTTTTACTGTGTTTTTTACCCCCATTCCGGAGAACAGAATTTTGGACTATGATACATGGCACACAGTCCAATTATTCGAGTTTTTAAGGCACTCGGGGAAAGGTGATGAGTTCCAGATTGTTATTGGATACTCTCTCTTGGAGGTCTAAGGCTTTGTCGCGTTTGAATACAGAGTTTAGAATAGAAGTACTGAACAGCGGACAATACCCGATCTCTCAAGTTGTGAATGAACCTCTTTTCTCAAGGACATGAAAACACATTTGTGTCGCAACCAAAAAAAAAAAAAAACATCTGGTAAATAATAGGCAATTATCATAAGTTGGGAAAAGAATTTAAAATTACTCCGGGTACTCGAGTACATAGAAAATTGGACAGTAATCTAGAAAATAATTATTAAATTTTAGTCTAATATTATTATTTGGATCCTTGCTGTTGGCCTGTGGGATCTTTTTATCCTACTCTTTTGGCATTTTTGACCAGGTGGTCGACCATTCTAGTATTCAAACAATAAAATTGTACTAATAACACCATACAATAATAGAGTATTGTTATCAGATCCTAGAAATATTTGACGGTGCTGAATGATTAATAATGGGAAATTTTGGGATGCTCCGAGATAGGGGGTCTTGATGTATCATAGATCGTCGAGGTGTTCCCAAGGCGCAGGCGGTTCGATCCTGGGGTTTCTAGAGGCCTCTATTATCAATTATTTCCATTTTCCATCTTTTATTGTTCTGGGCCCGCGGCTCTAAAACAGACGAGCCAAACACTCCGAACCCACTCCCTCTTAATTTGTATTTTCTCGAGCTTCTGAAGGCTTGAAAGTTAAGGCGCTTGCATTGGGCAACCCAGCTTGGCGTGTAACTTACGATGCCATTCATCAAACCTTCGGTACGATATCATATCGCATTTTTCAGGGTGAGACAAACTACATATGGGTGATGACCTGTGGATAGAGCTAGTCACCGAGTGACACCCGGTGACCTTAATTATTTTCAACCTTGTTTCAAAGGCCGCGTACACTGCTGCAGACAAACATCCTGCTAAAATACTTGAAAGCTAGATGAAAAAGGCGGTTTCAGTTCATCTGCTACACAAATAACCCCTTTCAAGATCGCTCTCTCAAGTCGTTCAAGGTAAGACACAATAATGGTTCCCTTCTCAAATAGTATGATATTGAATTTTGTTATGATAAATAGACAACGAGATTCCTTCAGTCCCAACCCTCACCTCTACTTTCCGAGTACCTCAAGAAGGAAGCTACAAAACTATCAGCCCCTTGGACCCAAAGCACAAGACCTACTGGCAAGCTCGACCTTCAAAGATAATTTGCTCGATCGGAAATTCAAAAAGAAAAAATCACGGAAATAGAGATGTGCAAACTAATACTCCGGCACTTCATTGCCTGCGATCATAAGACCTGGGTCAGGAGAGAAGCCTGTCCTAGTGCAGTTGACGACGACCCAACATATCCGTACCCGGCCTGCGATAGCTTCCCGACCACGTCTAGGTCGTTCATCGAACCGCCAACAGAGGCCGTTGTGGAGACAGTGCTCCTTGCGAGGGAGACCTGTAAGAAAGCATATTGTAGGTATACTGTTAGGCCTGAGAGGATCGGCGGGATAGTGGAGTGAGATGTGCAGTTTGGTGTAGAGTTGTGTGGGAGAGGGTGGAGCTTGGGGGGATGTTTTATTCTTGTTGTTTCTGGGGAGTTTCCTAGCTGTCTTGTCAGTAGCTATCTCTACTGCTGCTTTTGAATTTTTTTCGTGGAGTGGTTTAGTAAATTAGAGAGATTCTTAAGTTGAAGCCTTTGTTTAGTACCATTTGACGTGCGAGCTCTGCCCAAGAGTTTTTCCTAACTTGAGAAGATTGGAAAGTGGCGGTCGTGAGCCTGCCCTGTCGCTTGTGGAAACTATTTGTGCCTACCTAGTGCCGGTTTCCTTTCCCTGATACTATTCTTGACGTGCTCGATGCCTCATGGGGTTTTCAGTTCTAGAATATTACCCCCGTCCCTTGTATCGGCCTTCCTACAAGGCATGCGTATCATAAAGGTTGGAGAAGTTTGTCCATAGGTTTGGGGGCTGGCCTACTCCTCAGTATTGGGCTTTTCCGCCTTCTTGATGGGTTTATGAGATTTCGATTTTTGTTGCCGGGCGCATCCGGCCGGTAGCGAGCAGCCGGCACAGCTCAGCTGGAGGGGTAACCTCTTCGCTTCTCTACGAGATGGGTGGAGGGAGTCTATAAAGAGGCATATATCCCCTCCGTCTATTTGGTCAGCTGATAGAGCACTTGGAGAGTCAATTCAGTTGCATTGGCAGTACCCACGGGTGACCTGTTATAATGCCACTGCTCTACATGTTAGGTCGTGCATCTGGATTGGGGGCAATGCTCTTTCCAATCCCTAATCTCATGCACATATATTTCCAAAGCGGTTTTGCTGCGCAGCGCTTGGGTATGGTACAGGTGTGTTTGAGGTCTCCCAAGATGTGAAATAAACAACTACTAGAGACCTTTATTTGAAGATAAGGCAATGTTAGAGTGAAGAGTGTTGTTCGGTATTTTACCTAGAGAAAAGACTATCATAGTCTGAAGAGATTAGATACAGCAGAGACAGATGGTACATACACCCTATGTAGAATGTAGGGTACTTGATACAAGTCATGAATTCCAAATAAAACCCTGACCACAATACCTCCTGAGTATGGTACACACACCATAGACAACATGACCATTAACTCTATGATGATACTTTATTCGAACTTCTCTCTTTAACCCGCACACACTCTAACTTACCCGGTATAGAGACAAGAATTTACCATGATATAGAACCCCCCCTCGCTCACCTTCTTGTGCACTAGACGTGTATCATAGCTCAGACGCTTCGAGCGTGCAACAATTCGGTTCTGACCCTACACGGATCAATAAACCAGAGGTGCCTCCTCACTCTCCACAAATAGCTTACTCGTAGCCATAGAGATGGCCCATTCTATGTTCGCGGTGAGTAATAAAAGGTGAAGAACCTGTGATACGTACGCCAATATCTCTAGATTCCCTGGGCGTCTGCTGGCGTTGTAAAGGTATTACAGAGAGGAAAAGGGAAGCAGTGAGTGTTGACCTAAGAATTCCGAAGTTGTTGCTTTCTTATGTTTAAGGTTACATCAGTTACTACTTTCTTTTTCCTCTTCTCTTTTTGAGTTGCACGAACTGCCTCCGTGATATGATATGTACAGTAGTATTGTTTCCCCTCATATTTTATCCCCAGCGCCCCCCCCCCGCGCACGACACCTCAATTGTCAAATTTCGACTTATCCCCCACCGATCCCAAATGTTGACAAAAGGTTTTTGAGAGGGTATCATACCTTGGTTCACTCGAAAACACCATAACCCCGAACACTGTTTGGTTCGCGCGTAGTGGCTACTCTGATTATTAAGTTTTGGGGGCTGCGGGGTTGTTCTTTGGGAAACTATCGCTATCATGGGCCACTTGTGGAGAAATAGGGTTGCGGTCAACAATTGAATAGAGAGCGATGATAATAATATTATTGCGATAGACGCTTAACACCTCAAGCCCACCAGTTCCCAACATTTGCACAACCACCACAGCCACCCCTATACGCAATCACTCAAAAGCACACAATGGACCACCAGGAATCTAGTATCCTCTCCGAAAGGAAAGAAGATCTCTCCGCCTCTACCAACTCCACCGAACCAGCTCGCATCGAGGCCATCGGGAGAATAGCCTTAGTTCCCAAGTTTCATCGCTCCGAATTCCTCGTTATCAAGAAGACGGTCGAGGATGTCCTGTGTTGGTTCAAGAGCGTTGTGGTCCTCAAACACGTCAGACTCGAACTATTCTTCGCGGTGGAACTGGTCAACCACCTCCTTTCGCTAGTGCAGCTCGATAAGAAACACGGAGTAGACCTCCATGTTTTGAGGTATACTATCGGCAAGCTTAGAGAGGGTCTCATTATGGTTAAGGCTAAGGCCATGGAGAATGTAGAGCTTGCGATGCAGAAGGAGAGGAGGATTCAACGTAAAGCAAAAAGGAGAGAAGAGAGGATGGAGATGGAGAGGGAGAACATGGAGAGAATTGCTAGATGGGCGGTGGATGTGGCTGAGAGCACAGCCTGAGGAGGAAGCAGGATAGCTGTACGTTATTCAAGTGGTTCGGCTGTATTTCATCTACGACGGCTGTTTGCTCCCTTTAGTAACCTAAGTGAATTGGTCATTTTTAAGTTGTAAATTATGTCGTGGGGAAGTGTTGAATTCCTTACTGATTTGCCGTCCGCAGTGAAATAAAACGGGGGTTCCTGGTGGAATACCTTCTGGGCAGATTGTATGTGTGGTATACTTAGTTTGCAGACATCTTTGGCCTAATACTTGCTGGGGGCTTGTGTTTAGTTGAATTCTGCGGGCTGCTGGTCATGGGTTCTCACTCGTTAGTATCAAAGTGTTAAATTTAACAGCCAGTAGTTGGGCTAGAGGTCGAAAACATGAATAGTGCGAGCTAGGATTACACAGGGGGGGATTGGTGTGTTGCCCCCAAAGGTGGCATTCATGTTCCTATACATTAACTGAATGGGAAGTATTTGGCTCAAATTAGGTCTGATGGACGAACATAGGACCCAACTTCTAGATTGGCGGTGAAGGATCTTGTCGCTACTTGACAGAAGGGCGACATTGGGAAGAAGTTCTCGAGTGTTGCTGGTTTTGACGAGTATTAAAGGGTTACTATTAATACATATACGATCCGAACTATTGAAAGAGTTTTTTAAGTGTTGTTTTGTAAGTTTTTATTTTCAAGCTCTATCTATGCACAGTGGCGGCTCTGGCCATTATACGCTACCGCAATTCTTAAGCTTACTACCAAGAGTATACTAGAACCACGGTCATATATGTGTGTCCGAGTATGATACTGCGCATGCCAAATACCGAGCTCATCAAACCCCCCTGCCGAGCAAAAGATGGATAAAAGAGACGTCTCAAGCAGAGCCTATAGTAAATGAAATGGATTTCAAACGTGTTTCCTGTTCTCAATATGATATCCTTAGGGAAATTGGATTCGAGCTAAACACCATCCATTGGACCTTGGGAAGCTCTCTTCACAAGGCTGCATTTCTCCCTCAATCTTTCAAATCCTTCATTGCTGCTAACCGATGAATGGAAGCTAGGATAGAAGCGTACTTCGGCAGTCAAAGGTACCAACCCCGTGTGGTACTGTACGCGCAAGGGAGAGCACACTCGAGTATGATACCACTTGTTCGTAGTATCATAGATTATCATATCCGGTCCCTCGTGGGACAGCTCGTGAGAAACATGCGCGGAATGAAAACACGTGACAATTATCGAGCCAGGGAACCCTAGGATTAAAAATAAAAATTGAAGTCCTCTGTTCTGTTCGACAAGCCACAAAAAAGTGATATTTCCACTTATGGCATTTTTCAATTGCAAATAGGGTCTTGGATAGGCAGCTGTCATTTTGGGTTCACGTACCAGTGGCAGAACAGGTACCGGCACACCGCAAGCTTGGCTTCTCCGCATCGCAGCAATGAGTTACCGGTCCTCGGTTCAACCACTAGCTTGCCGGTGGAGAATATTGCCTATTGCTCAGCAGAGGGCAGGTCCAAGCAGTCTTTTAAATGTTTCTCCTCGCAACAGTTACTTCAAGTTGTTGAATGATATATTTGGGATATGGGGTTCAAACGATGACAGTGCCGGTATTCCCCACTGCTCTGTGCGTAACTACCGGCGTGGGAGGTTTTGTGGGCCTTTCCTTAGTTGGATGATGTTTCAACCGAGCCGCACCTCGTGGGAAATATTGCTCTGTGACCTGCTTGATATATCATACCGAAAGATAGGAGGGAAATTGAATTGAATCAGCATGTTGTAAATTGACTGGCACAGAAGAAGCGGAGTTAAACCGGATTGAGATAGGTAAGAACCACTGTCTGAATTGTTGTCGAGGGGTGGTTGTAGCTTGTTGAAATAAGAAGGAACTCTCCTGGCTTATAATATATTATGATACAGAAATCTATGCATGCCAAGCTATCTACAATACAGGAAATTCAGAGTGTATGATATCATATCAAAAACCTCACGGCTTTCAGATAATACCCTATCGACTCTGCCCTCACTCCATACTAGTATGGTATCTTTATTCGAGCTTGTTTTTCCCTTGGTCTTCCAGGCCCGCCCCCATCCTTGGTAACCTAGGGCTACGAGCACAACCTAGATTTGTCCCAAGGGTCTACTCGGCCAAACTTGTTTGTGCTCGTAGACCTAGGTTACCAAGGATGGGCCTGCCCATACTACCCAACAAATCAAATCGGCACAAAAATTTACGATATCATACCCCCCGCAATCGTGATTCCTAGCCCCGTATGGCACACACATGGGCGATTTCTACAAGTAGTATGATACTTACTAAAATTAATCCCTTGCGTGCCGGTAAATTCGCTTCAAAAAGATTGAGAGACTATCTTATCAGAAAATAGAGCCAGTGACAAGTTTGAGTATTACCGGTACAATGCACCCCGTATGGTCCCGATTGTACGATAAAGCTGCTAGCGTGGCCAGATTGCAATTATTTTTTACTTGGTGTTATCATCTGATAGCAAGAAACTCGGCTGTAATCTAAAACTTGAGTATGATACAGTACCTGGTCACTGGGGCAAGTAAAAATATACTTTGTTACTGGCGCCCACTGAGGTAGTGGCCTACTCGGTCAATGGGGTAGTCTATCTCCTTGGCCAAGTAAGCTACTTGACGATTGGGACGGAACATATATTTATCGTGGACAAGATGCTACAAAGTGGATTTATCGCACTATTTATGGACGGTAATTAACTCCGGGGATCGTAAGACGAACGTCAACCATTAATTTACAGTGCCCCCGATGCTCAAAAAGAAGGGAAGCGATCGCGCTTGTATCGTAGAATCCATATCACAGAACCTAGAAACTATACCGTCTCTAACTTCAACGCCTCCTACGCCTCTTCCTCGGATTCGCCCGACGATTTCTATCCCGCCTCGGGCGTGGCTCATCGTCATCGTCACTCTCCAATTCAGTCAAAGAGTCGTCCTGACCATCGGACAAATTCTCTTCTTCGCTACTGCTTTGCTCCCCATCGCTAGAGTTCAGGAGTATAGGGCTCTTAGCCGAGCCCAACCTCCGGCCTACTACCATATCTCCTTCTGTATCTTCGACTTGCATGGCGCTCTTTTTCGCCTGCGGCTTCCGACCCCCCTGTAGTGGTGGTCGGGTAGGTGCCATAAGGGTGGTAAGTGCTCTAGAATTGGCAGGACGGCTCTCGGAGGCTCCGGCGGAGGCGGGAAATGCTGGAGATGGAACAGGCGGTCTGGGATCTGCTGGACCAGCCGTCGGGGCGATTGGTGCGCTGTTTGTTCTTATCGCTCTTGAGCGCTCTGTGGTCCCCTTTCCGCCCTTGAGGTAGTCGAATTTATGGCTCACTGGTCTCGGTACTCGGTTTGCCTTTTTGGGCCTGCTCGGTTTGTCGCCGCTGGTAGTATTTAGGCCGGGGATTTCGGGTGGCTCTTTGTGAACGAATTTCACTTGTTTGTTGTTGTAGCTAGAGATCTCAGAAAGGCGCAATGTTAGCTCAGTTAAACTGTTGGACACCTAGGCTCAGAAGAAAGGAAGGGTCTATCCTCACCCGTAATCGAAAAATAATTCCTCTCCAGCTATAAGATCCCTTCTAGCAAACATGCCAATTCTATGGGTACAATTTGCCATAAATACCCTTGCATAGCAGTTTGGTTTCTTTGCGGAATGGTTGACATATCGGAGCTTATTTCCAGCCCTAGTAGCATCGATAACCTGATCTGAAGTTCATACTCATTAGTTTCCAATCACAGCTGAGAAAGAAAGGGAAGGTTAACATACTGCTGTTAAGGTTGAATAAGAAGCTGACACCTCTCCTGTCATAGAGCTTGCCCCTTCTGTCTGCCTCCTCGGTAGTTATAACTTCTCCTTTATACTCTCCCAGGAAAACGCCCCCTTTCACATCTTCCCCAACAAATAGCCCGAACCCAGCAACCGCGCTCCTTCCTAGGAGGGTCCGTTTTGGCATGTCTCTCTGTAACGCCACATTTTGACAGCAATTGTTTGAAAAAGCGTCATCGTATCTATTCTTCGGGTCAAGTACCTCCGCTGCGCCACAAGTGTGACAAAGATCCACATCACACTCTCTATTGGCTTTGGCACATATGCATTTGTTCTCCAAAGTACATGCCCTGCCCTCACGTTTACAGGTACAACCTCGCCAACGGCGAGGACAGGATGGTGAGCAGATACAAGACTTCTCGCACGTTACATGCGATTTCACGCAGGGGCAGGTATTTGTGCATTGGCCAAGATGTCTACACGCTTGGAAAGTAGTTCGTCGTTCGTGGGTATGGGTGCGATCGCAGTCTGGGGGATAGCCTGGCAAAGCTGATACCGGAAATTTCTTCCTCTTGGTGCCCTGTTTAGGCTCCGAATCCGGCATATCCTCGGGGGATGCTGCTGTGGCATCATCCGAATCTGGAAGTAGTTTCTCTACCAGTAGTTGGCTATAAATCTGTACCCCTAAACGTTGGTTTCTTGAGCATCGGACAGGAAGGGGTAATCTTACTTCGGCACATGGCTTGTTTATTATCGATGTCAATAGACAGGCGCAGCGTGCGTTGTTCTTAAGCACCGCCGCTGAAGACTTTAATAGGGAGATTTGTGCTGTCGACCAAGGATTCTGAAAATCTTTCTTTTTATCTCTGTCCTGGAAAACAATGTTAACCCAGGAAGTTTAAAGAAACGCTAGGTTTACCTTTATAAAGCAACCGACTGAACATTCTTCATCTTTGCCGTGCCACGGATCGACCGTTGCTCCCTTACTCATACTTGCCCACCCGGGGACGCTGGTGGCTACTTTCAATGGAATAACGTCGCCTTTCCTAGTTGGCTTGGTTATATCAACGTCATCATCATCGTCCCCACCAGACATCGCTAACCGGTCATGGTCTTTGCTGACTGTTTTGAACAAAGAAGCATCGTTAGCATGTGGGCAATTGGAGAGCAATAAGAGTTTTACGGTTTGCGGAATTGACTTACGATGAAATCGGCACTCATGCATGTAGCAAAGAAGGCAGTTCAACGTTGCATAACTCTCAAGGCTGTATGGAATCGGGTTTCCTCCGGTCTGGGCCGCAATTTCTCTTTCCTTGCTCCCATCATCCGTATCTTTCGCAAAAGCTCCACCTACACCATTGGTCACTTTTGCTGAAGAAAGGCAGTCCCTAACTGCTGGTGCAACCCGCTTAACAACGTCCCACATGGAGATTTTTGTCTGCTGTTTAAATATTCGACAGACAGACTCAGCCTTTTCCAGTTCCCCCATGGTGACTGTCCCTAGTCGCTCTCGTAATGGCCTTTATTTTTGCATCCTCGCGATCGAAATCGTTGGGTAGGGCTGCAGCACGAAGGGCTTCACTACGAGGCTTGCTGATACCATTATTGATCCCTGTTATATCACCAACAAGGTATCCAACAATTGCATCAAAGCCGAGGTTTAGATCTCGCAGAAAGTCGTGTATGAAAGTCGTATACATTGCGGCACCTGGGTTGAAATTAGTGGAAAGCTATCGGTCTATTGGGGTAGCCATACACTCATCCTTCTTTCCTTCTTCCGCAGTTGCTCTAGTTCTGTCAATGAAGGTCTCTTCGGCGCTGAGCTGATTAATCTCGTCGTCGCCAGCCTCATCTCCAAGGTACGGATAGTATCTCATGATTTCATCGTCGTCTGAAAGTATGTTATTCCTGAGAGTAGTATACGAGTGGTATTTTGGAACCTTTTCCAGATCCCCAGGTGTTTCTGCCACCTTGGCTGGCAACACTAGTCGGTACTCAGACAGTGCGTGAGGCCTGGTGTGATGTCGAATGTAAAGCCTCCCCACATCAATCTTCCGTTCCTTCGCCTCTGTAGCTGTGATATCAATACTACCCATATCCTTAAACGGAGACACCTCGTCGTAAGAGATCCCGGTGGTGCCACTTCCTGGGGCACCGTCATAAAAACCTAGGGCGTTGATATCTAATCTAGCTGAAATGAGGCAACTCCTCACTATGTAAGCATGCGTCTTCCTCATCTGTAATAAATGTTTTTGAAGAAGCGATCTGCACGGGGCAGATTTAGCATCGAGCTCCTGGTCTAGCTTTTTGCGACGAGCGTTCCACTGTTCGATGTTGGTAGCCATTGGGGGTATAGGTAGGGCGGTATTGGGACTCCCTAGAACGCCTAAGGGATTTTGTATCCGTTCTCTAGAAATGTAAGAAAATTTAGTAAAGGCTTCATCACGAGCGCTTGGGACTTGATAGGATGATGGGGCAGATGAACGCCGCTCTTCCTCCCCACGCCATAGGAGAGGAATCTCTAGGCTAAGATCGGGAACATGACCAGCCTGTAGATCCTGTGCAGACCAGGACCCCGCCTTCCGAAAAGAACCCGTTGTTGCAGTTGAAAAGGAGAGATTCTAAGTGGTGGGGTGGCAGGCAATGCCGGGAAAGCGTAATTCAGTTGGATTCCAGGATAGGGGAACACTTACATTGGTGATGTAGAACCAAAAGGATTGTAGGGATAGTAGTCTATCTAGAGACACAAATGATTTTGTAAGAGAAGGTTAGTTATGATTCTGGGCGAAAGTTAGAGTTGAATGCACATTTCACAAGGGCGCCAGGGGTCGGTGTGACGCGTTGAGGCTCAACACTCTCCACGGCAGAACGAAGACTAACTAGTCACCTGACCGTACCGTAAAGTACGATGCCTTATGGAATTTCTCTGCATAGTGAACCCCCTCACCCTTCCAGCGCCCCACCAAATTTGACTATCTCCCCTCATTCTCGAGAAAAGATGTTACGGGTATCTACAGGCCTCTCCCCACGAACCTTTGTTGAAAAACGTCTGCTAACTGTTTAAGCACGTCTCTAACCTGTCACCTGTGACTGCCCTTGCTTTCCAAACTGCTCAAAACTTTCCAAACTCAGTCCCCGGATCGAAACTACTTGTTGGTGAAGGACCATTTGTTAAGATCTTAGATATCGTTACTCGAGAGTCTATCCTTAAACGTCGAATATTTTCCCGAGAACGAATTCACGGAATCACACTCTCACCACGCAATCAACAAAACGTCTTGTTTTGGGGAGGAAGGAGCATATGTATTACTGCGATAACTTCTTTACCTAGGGAGGAATGTGTCCCCCGAGAAATTCGCGTACCAGACTGGGTTTTCTATGCTGTATTCATTCCTTCTCCAACTTCGGCTTCAGGCGAAGAGGCGGTTGTCATCACTGCCCACAATGTGTTACTTAGATACGATAATGCTTCGACAAGCTGGTACGAGCTAGCGTCTGGGGAGCGCTGTATGCTATATTCCGCTCATCTCCATATTGCGGCCGATGCCCTCAATTCCCAGGACCGAGTTCTAGTTGCAGCTGGCACTGTTTTTGGCCAGATCATACTATGGTCGGCTGCAATGGTCCCATCATCATCAGGTATTAATGCCCTGAAAAATCCCAAGACCTACCGTAGACTTCTCGGTCACGAAGGTTCTATCTTTGGTGTTAACATCTCACCCAAATATCATGGCGGCAAGTGTTACCTCGCTTCCTGCAGCGACGACAGAACTATTAGAATATGGGATATATCCCAATTTGACTCCTCGCTCCCTTTATCAGATGATACAGAGATAAAAAAGACAGGATTTGGACATGAAATAGCACAGGAAGGTCGGTGTATTTCCGTGGGTTGGGGTCACGGAGCGCGTATTTGGGGTGTCCAGTTTCTCCCAGTAACCAAGGAGAGCTCGATCGAATTGCTTTCAATCTCAGAAGACTTGACTTCGAGGTTTTGGGCATTTGACCCGGGACAAGAAAATTCCGGGAATATTGAACTGAAAAGTATAGCTACCTACCGATTACATTCCGGCAAACATATTTGGAGCTATGCTCTAGATTTTGAAAGAGGGCTATTAGCTACTGGTGGTGCAGATGGGAAGATTGGGCTGGTACGTTATCGAGATGACCAAGCAAGCCGAGAGGAGGCATGGGGGATGGATTCTGTGTTAACACAGATTGGGGATTCTCGAGAGGGGCTCGGCGAGCCTAATCACAAAGTTAAAAAGGCACATGATGCGTTTAAAGAATACGCAGCTCTTGACAATGACTGCTTTGCTGCAACAACTACTCTAGGTAGAGTTTTAACCTACAGACTCAGTCAGAAGAGGTGGGACCTACTCGGTCAGTGGACAGGACTAAAGGGTTGGAGCATTTTGGCATCCTGGGAAGACTCGGATCTGATTGTCCTAGGAGGCAACAATGGCCAGGTTGGAGTTTTAGACACAGCATCAAAGCAAGAATGGTGGTGGCAGTCAATGGCTGGTGAAAATGGCAAAGTTGCAGGAGTATTCCTCGGAAGAGTCGGTACTGGAGGTGTGTCTAATCTGTGCAGGCTTTCAATTCCCCTGATTCTGTATCTAATTCAATTAATCGTTCCATTCATTGAAATAATGTAGACGAACAAAAGTACTATATCCTGACCACAGCTCTATCGCCAGCAATCTTTTCTTTACATTCTTTCAAGATGGATCACTCGGAGTCACCACCAGTGCTAATCGATAGAGAAACGTTACTACTACAGTCACCTGCCCGGGCAGGAGACACGAAATTCCTGGTAACCAGCCTGGCGATCAGTCAAAGGACAGACCACCTATTTCTCGGCTCCCGAACAGGGGCATTGGCGATTTATGACTTATCTTCTACAGTTAGTCCTCTGTGTGCACTTTCCCACACCCTCGTTCACCCAACAGACGCCATAACCACAATCCTCCCGCTGAAATCCGGGATTTTAACCACCTCCCGCAATGGCGAATACTCCCGCCTATCCATATCTCCACCACCAAACATCCGCCTTACAAAAACTCACGCCCTAAAACCCTCTTTCGTCATCGAGGGCGCCAGGCAAGAGGACAGTTTAACCCTCTGGGGCTTCCACGGAAAGAACTTTACAATAATAGATCAAACCTCCCAGCACGAAGTGCACTCGGTGGCCTGCGGTGGAGCGCATAGGTCTTGGACACATAGACTGAACTGGTACTTTGTCTGGACAAAGGCCGGGAAGGTGCTTTTCCCTCTCTAATTCCTGCGAAGACGCTAACTTCACTAACTACAATCGAAAGGCCCACCTCGCGCGCACCTACCCACGTCGCAAGCTTTTGCAGTCGGGCCTCCACGGTCGAGAGGTCAAGTCCATAGCAACACACGGTGATCTCATCGCTACTGGTGCTGAAGACACGCTCCTCTGCCTATCAACGCTTTCCTCCTCCGGGCAATTGTGCCCGTGTGCGGTTGTTGGCACGCACACTACAGGCATCCACGCACTGCAATTTACTCCCAGCGGAGAGTACTTATTTTCCGCCGGCGGTGCAGGGGAACTACTTGCCTGGCGAGTCCGCTCCGCCAACGAGATTGTTCTCGGAGGCACGTGCGAGGGTTGGAGCGATCTTCGAGTTGAGGGCTTCGACCTATTACCTGTCGAAGGAGTAGGAGAACGGGGGGAAGGGGGGATGTTGCTTGCGATCGGCTACTCAGATTCTACCATCCGTCTCTACAACTTCTCCCCATCAACCGGAGCCTTCAACCTAGTGATGAAGGGTACATACAAGACCTGCTGCATCCTACACGTCAAGTTCCTCCCCAACAACGATGGGATCCTAGTTGCCGGAACAGACGGGTATCTGAGTATCTATCCGCTTTCGGATCCATTCTCTCCCACATCCCCTCCACACCCGCTCCCACTTCCGCCGAAGTTGGTAGAAAAGCGCATTCACCAAAGTTCAGTCAAAGCCCTCAGCGTAGCCTCCAGAGCGAACGGTGTCTACATCTACACGGGTGGCGATGATTGTGCTTTCGGCATTACCCGCGTCGATACCAAAAACAGTGTTGCAGAATCGTGGATTGTGCCGAGGGCGCACGCTAGCGCCGTTACTGCTGTGGTGTGTGTTGGTGAGCACGTACTCACTGCTGGGGTGGACCAGCAGGTTAAGCTGTGGAAGGTGAGTGAGGGGGAAGAAGGTATCACAGTTGAGATGCGGGAACAGCGGGGGAGTGCTGTTGCGGATATTTCTGCTGCGGAGATGGCTGGTGGTGGGAAAGTAGTGATCGTGGGGGTTGGGGTGGATGTTTGGGAGGCGAGTGATGAGTTGTGATGGGTCTTGAGCTTCAAGTTGGATGAGGGGACGAGAATTTTGGATATCTGCATGTTTCGGGATGTGTTAAAATGGGTTATTATAGAGAACGGAGGTCCCCGTTCGTCTGTTCGGAAGAGCGTCCTCAAGCCATTAAGACTGGCCGCATAATGTCCCCTATTTTTTTTACGGCGGAGCTCAATTGATAGTAACTGGCTCCACATTAATCTTAACGTTCATATCATCCATATTCTAGGATATCATAGTATCATACAGGGACAAACCCGCGTGACGAACCCACGCAGCCAACAAAATCTAGATACCGCCCTAAAAAAAAAGGGCCATGCTCCAGTGGTTTGTTTTATTTGCATAATACGTAATATTTCATTCTGAAATAGGGTGGTATTTCTTATCACTGGAGGAACCGAGAATATATGTCTGGGTGCGGAGGAGGTTTCCCGTGCTTTTGGTTCGCTATCAAAAGCCTGAGATATAAACTTGAAGTCACTGATATTGCATTCTTTCAGCATCGCAAGCCTATTGGCACAACGAAATGAACGGCGCGTTTTGTCAAACAGGTTACAGGATAAGATTTTCGGGGCCTTCGGGTACTAACACTGGAATTGAGGGACTAAAATGAAATCTTCTCTTAGCTGGTAGGTTATGTGCCACAGCAAAATAAAGTTCACATTGTTGGTGCGCTCATTTTTTGTTTAACCCTAGACCCTTTAAGGATACAATTTTCTGATGTTCTAGATGCTCTTGATGTATCACACTTCTAATTCTGCAATTAAAAGAACTATTATAATATAATATTATATGATAAGAGCTATAAGAAAAGACGAATAATACATTTTTTTCTTTGTAATTTATGGTAGGAGACTATTTCTAGTATTATAGCCCACTAGTTCCGTGTCGAGAAGTGACATGTGGCAGTAGAAGAATTCCGCAAAGTTGATATATCACTTCCAATCAATGGAAGGTCGGTTCAAAATCATGAATTACAAGCAAATAAAATCTCTGTTAGAAGTTGGTGATTGGAGAAGTGAAGCCAAAGGTATCGGGTCTGAGGGTAGGCAGGATTTTGGAATAGTATTATTAGGTCGCGATCAAATAGGGAAACACCATAGTATCTGGAAAGTTATGTAATCTGTCATATACTATCACTCGCTATATATCTCCTTCGATATTTATACTCTCTTTGCTGCTTTTGCCCCTTTAGCGAGACCATAGCTTCACCCTGACTTTTTCTGGATGGTACGGCATCAGTTGATGGTGTTTATGGTGATAGAGAGGTGTTATTTAAAAAAGGCCATACTGCCCATACTACTACTTGGGGAAGTTCAGTTACTGACAGGGTTTTTTCTTTTAGGTATGATACCGGTATGATATGATGTGATATGATGTGATATCCATTGTGTGGTATCATGCTTGGGATGGGCAATGATAACAAAATAAAATGGGCCAAAAGCAAATTTGAATTTTGCTACTCTGAAAAAATCTGCTATATCTTGTTGAACCAGCACAGTGCACTATATGATAGATAGGCAACAGCATGGGCCTAGCTTCCCATATGCCAGTATGAGTGTTTTTTTGAGACAAAAGCTGAGAAAACAAAAGGCTGAAGAGGTTGCAAAGAATTGTCTAGGAGTATGACACGATATCACACAATGCACGATCTTGACGATAGAACCCGCCAGGACCCCCTGTTTTACACCGGAAATGGCTGGTTTTAAAAAACGCACTCAAATTGTTTAAATGCAAAGGGGAGTCAACGAAATCAGTTCCACGGTGTAGGCAATTACCCGGGCTCTCTGGTAGAAACTACGATAATTATCCTACTCCACCATGAGGGCTGAGAGCTGAGGGGCCGGATTGGATGATGTTGTGTTGTACTGTATGATACCTTTGTATGGGAAACCCGTAAAAAATTAGGAGCATTTTTTGCCCACTATCATTATTTCTGGTATGATATTATCATAATATGGCACCATGGACATCAACTAACAGAATCGGAGCCTATCACTTATGGATGATAATATCTAGATGGTTGAAAAAGGCTCTGGCGGATTTAAATTTTTTTCATAGAGTGAAGTGACAAAACTGAGACTTTGCAAAACGGAAGTACCCATTTTTGGTGTGAAGGGGGGGGGTGTCGACGAACAATGTCGCCAAGATCGCACAAAAGGCCGACAGACCCATAATTAATATACTCGTACTGGAATACTCCGCAGGGTTTGACGCTGACAAGAGTGGCGCTTTTTTGTGTGACACTATATTACAAGCATAACGTTGGAGAGAAAAAGAGAAATATATGGAGTTTTTTTTCATTTTTTTTCACCTACAGGTGCCAACAGCCTTTCGAGGGGGAAAATTGACTACCGGTATCATACTTAGCTCTCGGTTAGGCCGATGGTTGGTTTGAATTGATGAGATGCCAGGAACAAGTTCTGATTTCGACTGGTAGTCGCTGCTAGCAAACTGCCGGCTCAGGCTGCCTGTGCTTTTAGAAGAAAGAAGCTGCACCCCAACTTTGGTAACATATCATACCTATGTATTCACATTTGTGTTTGGGCAATGTACGAGTAGTAAACGTATTATGGCATGATACAGGTACAGTACCATTCCCGACTTGGGGGGTAGTGCTATATACCACGAGCGCCGGGTGTGATGCCGATAAAAAGCATTTTTTACTCAAAAATTTGACCCCAGTTGGCCTCTTTTTTCGCTCGAGGCTCTGATATCGAAGGCTGAAACGAAAGCCCTGACTCAGTGGGCATCAGCCGAGAGCATTCTTTTCACTTCTGGATAGTGATTGGGGGAGCACATACTCGTGCAACACCGGAGCCTTATAAATCACCACCCCCTCTTTCTTCCCCCTCTTTCTTCAGGTTCTAGAGATTTCTTCGAACTCCGAGAGGAGTCAGGTTCCCACTGCGCAAGATCCCTCTCATCCCTCGCAAAAGGAGGAAATATGCAGTCAGGGAACCAGCAGATCACCGGTAATATCAACTCGTTCAATATTGTCAACATCGTTGCAGAGAATGGCGACGAGGGGCGTCAAATTCTGCAGTGGTTATCGCCGCTTGAACCACAGCAGCGGCATCGAGGTGTACGAACGGACCGACTTGATGGTGTGGGAAACTGGGTACTGGAAACCAACGAGTTCAGAAAATGGAGTGATACGGAATATGGTTGCATTGAGCCAGTGTTATTCTGCTACGGGAACCCGGGAGTGGGGAAAACATATCTCAGGTAGGAATGTCTCTTGTTTGGAGAAATTCGGTGCGGATGTAGCTAATGGTCACCAAATAACAGCTCCCTAGTAATTGATAGACTGTGCGAGAAGGCTGGGGGAAAAGACATTGCTGTCGTAGGACTCTACTACGACTTCCTTGCCCAGCAGGAACAGTCCACCACAAGTATGTTAGGAGCCATCCTCAAGCAACTTATCAGCAGAGAAGAAATCCCCGAACATATACGGGAGGCTTTTCAGAAGGCCAAGAATGAGTTTGGCCGTGACCTCCGACTTCCTAATCTGGTAAAAATTTTGAAGGAGACTACTGCATCACTGCCGCGGGTATACATATGCATAGACGCGTTAGACGAATCTGCTCCGAAGCAGCGGCGGGAGATCCTTGAGTCACTGCGGGAATTGGTTCGTGTATCACCAAACACGCGGGTATTCCTTACCGGGAGGCCCCATATCGACGACGAAGTCGTGAAATATTTTAGCAAGGTCGTTAAGATATCGATTAGTCCTGCTCAAGCTGATATTAAGAACTATCTGGAGATGAGGCTGGACCATGACACTGATTCCAGTGCAATGGATGACAGTTTACGGGCGGATATTATGAGGATCATTCCGGAAAAGATCTCAGAAATGTAAGTAAGAATATCAAGTACGAAATTCCTGGGTTATTATTCACTAACGATGATGTCTAGTTTCCTTCTCGTTTCTCTAACCGTCGATGCGATCCTGGGCGAGATTACGCTCCATCAGAGAAGGAAAAAGCTTGACGAGATGACCAAAGGGGAGGGTCTGGGTGGCGCTTACGCGGCGACCTTGTCACGAGTGAAGGCGCAACAAGGAGGCAAATCGAAACTCGGTATGGAGGTCCTGATGTGGGTGTTGCATTCTGAAAGGCCCTTGAGTCTTGACGAACTATGCCACGCCTTGGGGGTGGAAGAGGGATCTACCGACTTGAATGTTCGGAATATTCCAGCAAAGAAAACACTAATCGCATGCTCTATGGGTCTTGTCACTGTTGAGAAGTCCTCGTCAACCGTCCGCCTTGTTCACAACACTCTACAAGAGTACCTCTCCCATAATCCCGACTTGTTCCATAAGCCGCACTCGATGATTGCGGAGGTTTGTTTAACCTACCTCAACTTCCGCAATGTCAAGGGGTTTTCACCTACTCTTCGTTCGGTTCCACCAACCATCCCCTTTCTTGAATATGCTTCTTGTTACTGGGGCGCACATGCTAGGCGGGAGACCACTGAAAATGTGAAAACGCTTGCATTGAAATTACTTGGCGGATACGACAAGCACATATCTTCGAAGATGCTGTTATTGCATGGGATGGGCATTGGGGGCCGGCATTCTTATCGACGGGTGGGGAGGGGCCGCATTCTATTTCCAGCGCTTCACAGTGTCGCATACTTTGGGTGTGTGGAGATAACGATTGCTTTACTGGAGATGAATAAATGGGATACACGGGCGACTGATTCCGATGGGAATACAGCAATCGCCTGGGCTGCCAGGATGGGGCATGAGGAGGTCGTGAGAATACTTTTGGAACGGGGCGACGCCAATCCCAACACAACTGGTGCCAGGCATGGCCAGTCACCGCTCTCGTGGGCTGCCGAGAATGGGCATGAGGGGATCGTGAGGATACTGCTAGAACGGGACGACGTCGACCCCAACACAGCTGACACTCAATATGGCAGAACACCGCTCTCGTGGGCTGCCAGGAATGGTCATGAGGGGGTCGTGAGAGCACTGTTGGAGCGGAACCATGTCAATCCTAACGCAGCTGACATCGAATATGGTGGAACACCGATTTCCTGGGCCGCCGAGAATGGGCATGAGGGCGTGGTGAGGGCACTACTAGAACGGAGTGACGTCAATCCTCACATTGCTGACACTCAATCTGGCCGAACACCGCTCTCCTGGGCTGCCGAGAATAGGCACGAGGGGGTAGTGAGGATACTATTGGAACGGAGTGACGTTAACCCCAACAAAGCTGAGACTCAATTTGGCCAGACACCGCTCTCCTGGGCTGCTGGGAATGGAGATGAAGGGGTAGTGAGGATTCTTTTGGATCGGAAAAATGTCAATCCCAACACAACTGACACTCAATATGGCGAAACCCCACTCTCCTGGGCCGCCCAGAATGGGCATGAGGGGGTAGTGAGGATGCTGCTGGAACGCGACGACATCAATCCTAGCATAGCTGACACCAAATATGGCGGAACGCCGCTCTTCTGGGCCGCCTGGAACGGACATGAGGGGGTCGTGCGGATATTATTGGAACGGAAGGACGTCAACCCCAATACAGCTAACACTCAGTATGGCGAAACACCTCTCTCGTGGGCCGCTGAGAATGGGCATGAGGGGGTCGTGAGGATACTGCTAGGACGGGACGACGTCGACCCCAACACAGCTGACACCAAATATGGCGGGACGCCGCTCCAGTGGGCTGCTTGGAAGGGGCGTGTGGGGACTGTGCGGATGCTATTGGAACGGAAGGACGTCAATCCCAACACAGTTGACACTAAATATGGCCGAACGCCGCTTCAGTGGGCTGCCGGGGATGGGTATGAGGGGGTCGTGAGAATACTGCTGGAACGAAACGACGTCAATCCCAACACAGCTGACACTCGACATGGCCGAACACCGCTCTCGTGGGCTGCCGGGAATGGTCATGAGGGGGTCGTAAGGATACTGCTGCAACGGGGTGAAGTCAACCCCACCACAGTTGACACTAAATATGGCCGAACACCTCTCCAGTGGGCCACCCAGAACAAGTATAGGAGAATTGCAAAGTTACTGCAGGGGCAGACGAATTTTGTTCCCAGATATGCAACACGCCTGCAATTAACAGAAGACTTGCCCCCCAAGACGTCCGACCTCTCTGACCCACCTTACAAAAGGACCCGCAGGTTTTGAATTCCCTGTACGGACCCTGACACTTCTCCCACATACTAGCCATATCCCCCAGAATTGAAACGGGATTGATCAAAGAACAAAATACTAAGCCCGCCACAGACAGTTCTCGATATGTGAATTGACAAATTAGCTCAGATCAAAACCTTTTACATCATTTGCTTTGGAATTTCTCGTCATCTTCTAGATTCTTTCAAATTACCTTTTCCACTTCCATGTTTCCTGCCTTATGGTTTGGATTCAGTATTATCGATTTTGTTTATATCCGTGGCCCACTGGTGCCTTTCTATGTTATCTTTGCATATATACAACCCTTTTGTCCGCCCCTTGGTTCGCCCTTTGTTTCTCACGCCCACTGGGCCGGGCTATCTAATACCTAGCAACAAATAACCTTGTATTTCTTTGTATTATATTGCATATCCTAGACAGAAATCGTTCTGAATTATAAGAGGGGAGGAGGGAGTTTTCACAATGTAGACATAAATTTAACCTGTATACACATTCTGTATAGTATACATGAGAGCGGGTGCATTGCAGGAACCAACGGAGAAGAGTTTATGCCGTGTGATTCACTAAGTTTTGTCTACATTTTCTCTTGTCTCTCACCTTTTTGTTTTCTTTCTGTCACCTATCCCTCACTCCCCACCTACTGATACCTATCGTGCGGGTATCGTGATATATAAACTCTCCCCTTTATGAATGCTAACGACACATCGTTTTTTGCTCCCACTATTTTTTTAATTTTTTTTGAGCATACAATTTGCGGCCCATTGGGCCCTTGCCGCTAAATTTACCCTCCCTCCCGTTCACCCTTCCTCGTGGAGTTTGTAAATTTCTAACCCCCCCCCGGAAAGCGCCGCGAGAACTTTCTTTTATATACTTATAGGGGCTCGGCAGAACGGGGACCTTAAGAGTGGGGAACTAATTGTATGTTAAAAGCTCGCCCCAATGGTTGGCTTACTATCATATCCAGGTTACCTGGGGAGATGGTAGAGTACGAGTACTGTTGCACAAAAACGTCCGCTAAGTCCTAAACTGAAAGTTGATATGCTAGTACTGTTTGTTACAATGGTATCAATTACAAGAAATACATCTACAGCACAAACACTAACTCACAATTGTATTCGAATAGTACGGCACGTTATTCGTCTCTCTGTGCCAAGAATAGGTACCTCCAGAATCGTTGCCATAATATTATGTCCTATATTATCACTCTTCGCAGGACACCGGTACATTGCGCCACCAGCACAGCCCCTGAAACAGCTCGAAGCCTCGAACACTGTACTTTCTATAGGTCCATGAGGGCTATTCCAAAAAAGGTGCCCATGCTTAGCACGGAGATATGAGTACCTTGTTGTATGCGACTAGTACTGTACAGTGAATTTCAGCAGTGGGATGCAATGCCCGGAAACGGTATTTCCGAGGAATGTTCTTTATTGAAATGGGTCTCATGTTACAGAAATTGTGCTCACATATTGACTTTCCTTGTAACATGTGGACTGGATAGCCAACCTGCAGTGATGGGGAAAGCTGGATAAACCACTTGGAAATGAAGTCCTGGTAGTGTGAGGATAATTCTGTGCAGGAAGATGCTACCGAGGAAGAGCCAAGTTGGGCTCACGATATTGGGAGTCTTATCCGCAATTCTGGGAGTTAATTGTGTATGTAATGATGCATGTGTGAGATGGTAGATGGAATGACAATGAAATTCCCTGGACGAGATTATAGCAATATTATGAGAAATACATGAGGGCCTTTCTCCTAGCTCACCCAAGATTCTGCTATGCAACCCTAATGCCCATGAGAATGGCCACTCGTACCAACTCTAACAATTGAAGAAGGCAAATTGTGTTTTCCCTTCCTCCTCTATAGTATCTCATTTGTAAACCATCTCCCTCTACTCCTACCTCTTTATAGAGATCTGGGACATTTCCTTGTGCTGGCACGGCTAATAGTGCCTGGCAGGCTTACGCTAAATTGCCACATTGTATCGTACTGTGCCGATCGAGCCCAATTTGCTAGGCGAGTGATGAGATATGATAAGACGGGAATAAAAATTTTTGATTTTACACGTTTTAGGGTGTATGAAATGGGTTTTGAGAGAATCAAAGCTCCTCTTCGGATGTTCGGACCAGTATCACTGGGGCATTGAAATTCGTTGGGAAATCTGCTAATTTGTAGTGGTGCTTAACTCAAAAACCCACATGCCAATCTTAACATCCATATCCGAGCAACTTACATCATGCTACAAGGAGAAATGTATTTGATAAATCTATGCAACCCGCAAGACTCTAGATATTTTCTTGGAATGGTGCTAAAATCCGGTCATGCACCAACAGTTAGTTTTCTTTGCACAATAATGGTGCTATGTCATACTTTATTTTGCAATAGGGTCTTGGGAGAGCATTTTTTGAGACTCCTGGTCAGGCCGGTCGCTGACTTGTATGATACTGATAATTAGAGGTAATAAGCTGATTTTGACTAGTAGTCCACTACAAACAAAACTGTAGAAGCTCAAGCTGCCCGGACTTTGGAAAGGCAAGGGAGGCAGGAGACCCGCCTGTCAAAATGCCTGTATATTTTCATTTGTGCTTGGGGAATACAATAACTATGTTACTAGATATTAGAAGTATTTTGAACAGCAGATACAGTACCCTACTGGAGGACAGTACTGTATATTACGAGTGCCCGGGCAACGACGATAAATAATATTTTTTACTCAACTATTTGGTGCCAGCTAGCCTCTTTTTTGCTCAAGGCTGAGATCCAAGGCCAATTTGCAAACAAAAAGCAATTGCTGAAAGGGGGTTGGCCAAGAGTGTTCTTATCACTATCGTGAAAATTGAGATAATTAAACCATGTATCATAACTATGCAACCCAGAATTCCCTACTTTGGAAAAATAAAGCCAAAAAGTGTTTCCCTGCCCCTCTGAGAGACATCAAAACAGGGGCGGAGACACGGGACACACAGAGGAGGGAATCCCAACATGTCTCAGGCGGAGGTACCGGTATTCGTACAGTACGAATACTAGAGTACCCGAACATTTTGGGGAAAAACAGGGATTCTTCAGGGGATATTCAGGGATATTACATAGGTAAGACCTACCGTATCTGGGAGACCTGTGTACTTGAGTTCATACCTAACGGGGGCAATTTGGGTGAGAATTCCCCTAAGTGGCATTAACCCCCCGTTTTCGTCTACCAGTACGAGGGGAGGGAAAGAAGTAGTGCGACACAGTAGCAACCGCTTCCCACAAGATCGCAACTCTACTCCCAACCCCCATCACTACAATACTCACTATATCCCCCACCACCTGCCAAACCATTTCAGAAAAGCACTATGAGGGTAAAGGGAACCCACAGAAGTGAGCGTAAGTAGTTTAATTAAATGAATATGTACATAAAGTTGAAATAATAATAAAATTAAATAATTTAGCGATTAGTCCACGAAATCTTGAGCGGCAGCAATCATTGATGAAGAAGCGACAGCGCTTCGAGCGGGAAACCATGCGTGATGACCGGATCCGTATTATTGCTCTCCGAGAAATAGCAGAGTGGTCTCTCAGAAAGATAGCTGCCGAATTGGAGGAAAAAATAGGCCTTAAAGTTCACCATAGTACCTGTGCTCGCATCTATCAACGGTATTGGGAAACAGGTAGTCCTTCCAACTACCAGCAAACAGGAAGACCTCCAATCTTCCAGGAGTCTGATCTACTTGATCTAAAGTCTTTTATTAAAGAAAATAAAAAAAATAGAAGACTCTCTTGGGAGAATATTAAAGAAGAGAAGGGATTAAAGGCATCATCCAGGACAATTAGGAAGGCAGCTAAGAGTCTTAATTCAAATAAAAGAAAACCATGCAAGAAGTAAGTACTTTAATGAAGATTCAAGTGTTTACATAATTAAAAGATATTTTAGATGGGGATTGCGCCCTAAAAATATACCAATTAGATTTGGTTGGTGTATGAGAAAAAGAGCTTGGAAACTAAAAGACTGGTCCAGAATCATATGGACTGATGAAACCTCATTCTCTACAGCTGGATTTGGGCAGAGAGGATGGGTGATAAGAGAACCTTCCGAGGAATATGATCAGGATTGCATTGATGAGGTCTGAGAGTCAGGATGGGAGACAGTTATGATATGGGGAGCCTTTTGTGGGGATTTGAGGTCAAAGCTAGAGGTAGTACCAGGAAGGGTTAAAGTGGATTCTTATGAGTATACTAAGTATATTCTGGATCCAGTTTTAATTCCTTTCTGGCATGAGTGTTGTGAGAGATTTGGTTGGACTAGAATTGTTGAAGATGGTGCACCAGGGCATAAAGGATAGGTTCTACCTCCTTATAATTATTGTATTTTCTGTTTTTTGATATAGAAATACTTACTTAAGAATATAATCTAACTACTAGTTTAATCACAGATATTCTACAAAGTGTAGAAAAAGGAATGGGGTGGATATATTGTCCTGGCCACCACAGTCACCAGACCTGAACTTAATTGAAAATATTTGAGGAGATATGGAAACTTACTTGGCGAAAAGGTATGGAAGAGTTGCAAGCAAGGAAGAGCTAATCAGAGCTGTGGAGGAAGCATGGAAAGCTATTCCTAATGGAAGGTTTATGGATCTTTGCAGAAGTATGCCAAAGCGAGTCAGAGAGGTTATTAGAAGAAAAGGACACCAAACTCATTATTGATTTATGATTTTCTTTTTATTTTACTTTAAGGAAATACTAAGCATTTTTTAATTTTATCTCCTTTACTTATTTTATTTATTGAATGTGGTTGTGAAAAATGGTAGTACTATATGTTGTTGATATTATTTCTGTACAGGAATTTATATTGCACAGGTGTCGCATTACTTTCTTCCCCCCCCTCATACTTGCCTAGGACGAGTAACATGGTTTGATTATTTAAGTTTTTACGGTACAGGTAAAAGTACCAGGATAACATCCCGAACGGTGAAGCTGGACACAACATGGAAGCAGGACGATGTGGAAGAATAATAAAAACGGCAACAACTCGATCAATTATAAACCAAATAAGACCAAACAAAATCAGATAAATAGGCAAAGGGTAGGGGAACAGGTCCAGGCGATATGGGTAAAAAAAAAAAGATTTGGCAAAAAAAACAAGGAAATAAAGGAAATAAAGGGGAAAAAGAAACATAAAGGAAGAAGAGAATTACGCGGTTTTGGATTGCATAAAACCATGCCAAAGGGGGCTGTGGGAAGCCTTTGGTTTGTAGGAGTAGCAA
Source organism: Tuber melanosporum (assembly GCF_000151645.1). Lineage (NCBI taxonomy): Eukaryota > Fungi > Ascomycota > Pezizomycetes > Pezizales > Tuberaceae > Tuber > Tuber melanosporum. Next base: position 352,517 of record NW_003299130.1, on the reverse strand, counting down.
GGGGGATAATCAGAGGTGGTTGTCGAAGGCAGCGGGGTGGTGGGGTGGATGAAGTGAGGGAGAATTAGGCTGTATCACTGTTACTCAGGACTGTAATGCTTTCGGGAGAGGAAAAAGAGAAAATCAGAGACGAATTGGGTGATATGAAGGTTACCTGGTGCCGGCAAACACGGGGTGTTGTAATTGGGATACTTTTTGCTCTCCATGATGATGCTGGGGGCTGTTTTTTGACTATTCGGTAGTCTTTCGCGGAGTCAAGCTTATTGCGAATTTGGTAAAGACGCATGGCCTCAGCATCATTAATAACTCTAGCTGTAGTTAGACGATGTCTGTCTGCCTTTTGAGCAACTGAAATGGCCTTTTGTCGGTCTACCTGGTGGCACTCTTCTGCAATTTGCAAGTTGGCGTGAGCTGCTGCACCCAACTCATCCAAGCGTGATATCAGACTTCGTAATTCCTCCTGTGACACTTTTCCAACTGTAACAAGTACTTTATTTGTCTCCCAGCAGAAATCAGTACTTTTACAGGGTGTTCAAAGTTGCTTGAAAGGAGTGGTTGGGTATTGCCGTTGTGGAGTACTACTAGAAGTAGCTGTAGAAAATTGAAGCCGGTCAAGGACAACCTTTTGGCAGAAAGGAATCAATCCACATGCCCAGAATCCAGCAAGGATATTTCTTGAAGTAATTGCTTCCATGTACGACTTTTTTAACAAAGGCCAAAATACTCCCTTGTGAATTCCTCCTCCTTGATGTTGAGAAAAATCATCCACAGCAAGTCCATAAAAGTACTAGAGGGGACTGAAAACTGCAACATCCAGAGGTTGTAGTAAATGGGTAGAATGAGCAGGAAGACAGAGAAGAATTATATTATGTTCTAGACAGAATATACAAAAATCCCAGTTGATATGTGAGGAGTGACCATCAAGAATGATGAGGCATTTACTGTCAGGAGTGGCCAGAGTATGGGTAAATTTAATAAAGTGCCTAGAAATATATTCAAAACCAAGGGAGTCATCAGTCCAGCCCTTATTTGAGTAGGCTAAGAGCACATCAGGATCATCAAGACTGGCATATTATCCCATTGAATGGCCTGCTTTTGCCTTAAAAATCAAAAATGGAGCCATTGAAGTACCATCACCACAAATGGTCTCAAGGTCCATAATAAGCTCCCTTTTACCATCATGTGTCACTCTAGGGTTTCTCCTCCCAACTCTTGTCACAACCTTGGTTCTTGCTGACATTCCCATCATAAAGCCCTTCTCATCGATGTTGTAAATATCCTGTGGTTGAAGGTTGTAGCTTATCCAAAAGAAATTTAATTTGCGAAAGTGGTTTTTACTCTTATTTGGATCACTTGCCTAGTGTAATGTGTTCACAAGGTACTAGTCACGTTATCAGTAATAGATATGATAGTTGGCAGGTGGCCTGCTCTTCCAGAGAGGAGGCGAGAGCTGAGAACTAAAGGAGGCTTCGAGGGCATACTGAGGAACAAAGAAGTAACCGTTCAACCAAGTATATTGAAATACTATTTGTCAAAGTCTGCCTCTTCTATCATAGAAACAGGTGGTCTTTAAATACACAAATCTGTTCATGTCTGACATGAACGAAACTAATCAAAGGTATCAATCAATCCACTTTGGTAAAACTAATGAAGTATCAAAGCGATACTTAAAACATAACACAAAACAAAACTAAGTATCAAACGATACTTAAAACAAACCAAGTATCAAAGCAATACTTAAAATATAACACAAAACAAAACTAATAACCAAGTACCCGTACCAGTTACACATAGGCACATTGACGGTCCAGACTTCCACTATACTGAGAGGCAATATCAGGATGACGATTTAAGAATCAAGTAATCCATCGTTTCCCTACAGCTGTTTCTAGAATGTCCTCTTTCTTCTTTCCTGCTAGCATATTTGCCATTCCCTTCACCATATCCAACCGGGACAGAAATCCCCAATCATCTAACTTTTTTATCCATCTCACGATTGCCTTTTCTTCAACTGGTGTCAGAAGCTGTTGCTCAATATGGGCAGCATGCTGGGAAACTCTTTCGCCTTTTAACCGGTATGCGAGGGTCATTTTTGGAAGGTCAAATGCCTGTGCTGTGGCTGTTATGGAGGGGTAACTGCCTTTCTCAAAGGCCTGAATCACCTGTGCAATTGTCTTTTCAAGAAGGTCTTCTTTCCTTGCTTTAACTCGACCCATAGTGGAACAGGTTGATACTTTCTATTCACAGAATTGTGGTTTTTTCACTCTTTATCATCACTTTTTTCAGCCCCGCCCCCACGTCCCGCTTCGGCATCGCGGCCCGCTTCCCGATCCGGTACGTTAATAACTGAGCCAGCGCATGCTTGTGCAACGCCAGAACCTTATAAATTACCGCCCCCTCTCTCTTCGGGTCCTAGATATTCCCTTGAGCGCAGATTCCCACGAGCTCAGATTCTCACTGCACACGATTTCTCTCTATCCCGCACAAAAGAAGGAATTGAGGTAGTAGAATATAATGCAGATGTCGTCAGGACACCAGCAGGCTACCGGTAATATTAACTCATTCAATGTGTTGACGAATCACACCAACATTGTCAACATCATTGCAGAAAATGACGCCGAGGGGCATCAAATTCTGCAGTGGCTATCACCTCTCGAACCACAACGACGGCACCACGGCGTGCGAACCAACCGACTCGATGGCGTGGGAAACTGGCTACTGGAAACCAACGAGTTCAGGAAATGGGGTAACACGGAAGACAGTTGTGTTGAGCCAGTGTTGTTCTGTTATGGGAATCCGGGGGTGGGGAAGACATATCTTAGGTAGGAAGGCCTGTTACTAGAGAAAGACAATGCAGATGTCACTGACGATCACCAAATAATAGCTCCCTGGTTATTGATAGACTTTGCGAGAAGGCTGGTGGAAAAGATACTGCTGTCGTGGGACTCTACTGCGATTTCCTTGCCCTGCAGGAACAGTCCACCACAAGTATGTTAGGAGCCATCCTCAAGCAACTTATCAGCAGAGAAGGAATTCCGGGACATATACGGGAGGCTTTCCATAGGGCCAAAAAAGATTTTAGCGGCCGAGGCCTCCGACCTCCTGATCTAGTAGAAATTCTGAAGAAGGCGATTGAGTCACTACCATGGGTATATATATGCATTGACGCTTTAGACGAATCCACTCCGAAGCAACGACGGGAGCTCCTTGAGTCGCTACGAGAAATACTTCGGGTGTCACCTAACACACGAATATTTCTTACCGGGAGGTGCCATATCGGCGACGAAATCGTGGAATATTTTAGCAATGCCGTTAGGATATCTGTTAGTCCTACACAGGCTGATATAGTGAGTTATCTAAAGATGAGGCTGGACAGTGACACTACTCGCAAAGCAATGGATGGTGAATTGCGGGCGGATATCATGAGTGTAATTCCGGAGAAGCTATCAGAAATGTAAGTAGGGACATCAAGTACGCTCCAGATACAAGTGAGTTATTACTCACTAACGGTGATGTCTAGTTTCCTTCTCGTTGCTCTAAACATTGATTCCATTCTAGGCGAGATTACTCTCCATCAGAGAAGAAAAAAGCTTGACGAGATGATCAAAGGGGAGGGTCTGGGCAATGCTTATGCCGCAACCCTATCACGAGTGAAGGCACAGCAAAGCGGGAGATCAAAACTTGCCATGGATGTTCTAATGTGGTTATCGCATTCTAAACGGCCATTACGTGTTGAGGAGTTATGCCACGCCCTAAGGACAGAAGTTGGATCTACCGACTTGAATATTACGAACATTCCTGCGATAGAAACAATGCTCGAATGCTGTCTTGGGCTCGTCACGGTCGAGAAGTCGTCGTCAACTATTTGCCTCGTTCACTACACTTTGCAAGAGTACCTCTCCCATAATCCCGACTTGTTCCCCAAGCCCCACTCACTGATTGCGGAGATCTGCCTAACCTATCTCAACTTTCAGCACATTAGGGGCTTATCGCCTGCCCTTTCCTCTGCCCCACCAAGTGCACCTTTTGTTGAATATGCTTCTTGTTACTGGGGTACTCATGCTAGACTGGAAACTACTGAACCTGTGAAAGCGCTTGCATTGAAACTACTTGGTGGATATGATAAGCACATATCTTCGAAGATGCTGTTATTGCACGGGGTGGACCTTGGGGGCCGGCATTCTTATCGGCGGGAGAACCGTAGATTATTTACAGTTCTCGACTGCGCTGCATATTTCGGATGTGTTGAGATAACGGTCGCTTTATTGGAGACGAATAAAGGGGATCCACATGCAACGGATTTCAATAATAACACAGCAATCGCCTGGGCAGCTAGAAGAGGGCATGAGGGGGTCGTGAGGATACTCCTGGAACTAGACAGTGTCAATCCCAATGCAGCTGACACCAAATATGGTCAGACACCGCTCTCGTTGGCCGCTGGGAATGGGCATGAGGGGCTAGTGAGGATGCTATTAGATCGGAACGACATCAACCCCAACCAAGCTGACACCACATATGGCGGAACGCCGCTCTCATGGGCTGCCGAGAATGGCCACGAGGGAGTCGTAAGGACGCTGTTGGAACGGAAGGACGTCAACCCCAACACAACTGACAGCAAATATGGCGGAACGCCGCTCTCCTGGGCTGCCTGGAAGGGACATGAGGGGGTTGCACGAATACTGTTGAGACGAAACGATGTCAATCCCGACGCAGCTGACACCGGATACGGCCGAACGCCGCTCTCATGGGCTGCCGGGAATGGCCACGAGGGAGTCGTAAGGATGCTGTTGGAACGGAAGGACGTCAATCCCAATGCAGCTGACACCAAATATGGTCAGAAACCGCTCTCGTTGGCCGCTGGGAATGGGCATGAGGGGGTAGTGAGGATACTATTAGAACGGAACGACATCAACCCCAACCAAGCTGACACCACATATGGCGGAACGCCGCTCTCATGGGCTGCCGAGAATGGCCACGAGGGAGTCGTAAGGACGCTGTTGGAACGGAAGGACGTCAACCCCAACACAACTGACATCAAATATGGCGGAACGCCGCTCTCCTGGGCTGCTTGGAAGGGACATGAGGGGGTTGCACGAATACTGTTGAGACGAAACGATGTCAATCCCAACGCAGCTGACACCGGGTGTGGCCGGACACCACTCTCCTGGGCTGCCGAGAATGGCCACGAGGGGATCGTAAGGATGCTACTAGAACGGAACGACATCAATCTCAACACGATTGATACTGAATATGGCCGAACACCGCTGTCCTGGGCGGCTGGGGAAGGGCATGAGGGGGTCATAAGGATTCTGCTGGAACGGAACGACGCCAACCCCAACACAACTGACATTCAATATGGCCGAACGCCGCTCTCCTGGGCTGCCGAGAATGGCCATGAGGGGGTCATAAGGATGCTGCTGGAACAGAACGACGTCAACCCGAATATAACTGACACCAATCATGGCCGAACGCCGCTCTCTTGGGCTGCAAAGAATGGCCACGGAGGGGTTGTAAGGATGTTGCTGGAACGGACGGATTCGATTCCCAGATATGCAACAACACGGCTGCAATCAACAGGACACTTGCCCCCTGAGCCCTCCGATCTTTCTAGGCCACCTTCCAAAAGGACTCGTAGGTTTTGATATCCCAATACTTAGCCGCCGACCTTGCATTTCCTTGTATTGTTACGTATCCTAGACAGCAACCGGTGTTGTATTATAAGAGGCGAGGAGGGAATTTTCACAAGTAAGTATTTGATCTAAAATGAAGACAATGTTATATTTTTGTTCAATCTAAAAAGATGTAGACATAAATTTGACACGCACATAAATTCTGTATAGTATACATGAGAGTGGGTGAATTGCAGGAACCAATGGAGAAGAGTTTATAGTGCGCGATTCGCTAAGCCTTGCCTACGTTTTCTTCTTCCTGCCACTTATTCCTCACCGCTCACCTACTGATATCTATTATATAGGTATCAGGATATAAATATTACCCCCTGTGGATATCAACGACACCATTGCTCTTTGCTCTCAATATCTCTTTTTTTTTTTTTTTTTTTGGCCATTCCGGTTACGAGGCAGGAGGCCAGCCTTATCAAAATGCCTGTATGATTGTATTTGCGTCGGGGCAATAAAGTAGCTATGTCGCTAAGGAGTACAAGTATTACAAACAACAAATACAGTACTCCACTCGAGGAGACTACTGTATATTAGGAGTGCTGGGTTAATGCCAATAAAGAGCATTTTTCAACAATTTAATACTAGTTAACATCCTTTTTGTTCCAGGATGAGATCCAGATTTGCAAATAAAAGTTATTTCTAAACGGGTGCCGGTCGAAATTGTGCAAATACCGGTAATTGAAACCCGTGCCATGAAGTGCAGAGTTTCCTACTTTGGGAAAAGGGCGAAAAGTATAGCAAATGAGTGCTGCTCAGCCCCTCTGAGAGACAAAAAAAAAAAACACTAGGGCTTGTCAGATATCATTAATGAGTATGATAATATTATCATGCTAGTTAATTAAATCTAACTCTTGTTAAAGGCTGATCCTATATTGTGCTGGACAAACACCAACTCGATCAAAACTTGCCATGGATGTTCTAATATGGGTATCGAATCCTAAAAGGCCATTACGTGTTGAAGAGTTATGCCACACCCTGGGGACAGAAGTTGGATCTACCAACTCGAATATTCAGAATATTCCCGCAATAGAAACAGTGCTAGAATACTGCCTTGGGCTCGTCACTGTCGAGAAGCCGCCTTCAACTGTTTGCCTCGTTCACCACACTCTGCAAGAGTACCTCTCTCAAAATCTAGATTTGTTTTCCAAGTCTCGCTCAATGATTGCCGAGGTCTGCAGCGTCTGCTCGACCTACCTCAACTTTGAGCACGTTAGGGACTTATCGCCAGCTCTTTGTTCTGTCCAACCAAGCGTCCATTTTGTTGGATATGCTTCTTGTTACTGGAGTTGGAGTAATATAAAGCGATCGGTAAGGTGAAGAGGCAGAAGTATAGGTAGGAATGATAGATAAAATCCAGCAAGAGTTTTCTTAGGCACACGATTGAAAGGTCTAAATTCGCATATCATTTCTAAGTAGATAATAAGGCCCTTTTAACACAAGATGATCCACATCCAATTCGGTGCCTGTGTGGATGAAAGTTTTCATCTCCGGTAAGGGGGACAGAAGTCTTGTCCCACTGAAACAGGAAAGAAACAGGAAAGAAACAAGAGAGAAATTTTTACTGCAAGGAGACAGAGAGGAAACAGTACGGAGACAACAGGGTGATAACAGTTTCAAACATCAAGCAAGGTATAAAGGAAAGTTCGTGAAGATCTTATAGGAAACCAATAGAACATGTGAGATCGAAACTCAGGGACAATATTCCAACAGGAGTAGTCATGCAAAACTAGAAACAACTGAAAGTGTGAAAGTTCTTGCATTGAAACTACTTGACGGATAGGAGGAACACATATCGTCAAAGATTCTGTCATTGCATGGGGAAGGCCTTGAGGCACAGAATTCTTATCTGCAGGAGAACCGTAGGCCATTTACAGGGCTTGACTGTGCTGTATACTTCGGCTTCGTTGAAATAATAGTTGCTTTATTGATTCTGAACAGTGGGGATCCACAGGCAACGGATTTCAATGGACGCAGAAATCGCCTGCACAGCTAGAAGATGGGATGAGAGGCTTATGAGGATACTCCTAGAACTAAACGATGTTGATCCTAACGCAGTTGACAAATTTGGCCTAATACTGCTCACGTTAGCTGCTGAGAATGGGCATGCGGGAGTAGTACAAATACTATTGGAACAGAGCGACGTGGTCACGTGGATCCCAACAAAAAACCGACACCATATATGACGGAAAACCACTCCCATAAACTGCGTGGAGAGGGCATAAGGGTGTTGTGGGGATACTATAGAAACGAAATGATGCCAATCCCGACAAACCTAACACCAAATCTGGGCGAACACCACCCTCATTCGCTGCAGAGAATGGTCATGAGGCGGTAGTAAGGATACTACTAGAACGGAGCGATATCAATCCCAACAAAGCTGGCACCATATCTGGCCGAACACCACTCTCGTTCGCTGCCAGGCAGGGTCATGAGGGGGTCGTAAGGATGCTCCTGGCACGGAAGGATATATAAACCCCACCACAACTGACACTGAATATTCCCGAACACCTCTTTCCCGGGCTGCCTGGAATGGAAATAAGGGAGTCGTAAAGATTCTGCAAGAACGGACGAATTCAATTCCCCGATGTGTTTCACGCCTATGATCAACCATACTCTCCCCTCCCGAGCTATCTAATAAGCACCCCACCATATAAACCTTCAGATTATCCGTTTTGAATCCCCCACCACCCCCTTGTCCCTTTTTAAATCACTCTATCCCTCCATATTTCCTGTTTTGTCCTGGTTTTTTTCTATCAATTTTGTACGTATATGTGGTTCTTTGGGCCCGTGGGACACGTGTATAGCCGTATCTTAAGATAGGCTTTCCCCTTCGTAAACTATAATAACATCGTAGCTCTTTGTCCTACTACATTTTTTTCCAAGAATCCCAACTACTCGAGTAGACGAATTATCCATTCTATGGGACACATAAAGCTATCCGGAATAGGGGATATCGTTCTCCGC